>NC_135809.1:21422710-21722710 GCF_964213995.1 Mustelus asterias
ACACACTTAGGGGGAGGGAGGGAAAACAGCCCGCGCAACATGGCACTTACTTAAAAGACTGAGGAATAAGGTTCAGCTGATGCTCACTTGCATGCCGGATGCTGGTCTGGTTGTTGGTGACCATTCTAGTGTTGATTCTTCCCCTGCCAGCTCCAGGGCATGCTGCTCAGAGCCCATCAGCAGCCGTAGCTCAGGAACACCCCCACCAGTTTTCTCCCTCTCACGCCGGTTGTGTGCTGTTTTCTCCCATGAGGACATAAGGGGGATTGAAAGCATGATGTATAGAATAGCATGGGGAGCAATGTGTGTCAGGATTGGGGAGCTTGTGTTGGCTGTTTAGGGGAATGGATCCCCACTGTGGGGTGCTGATTGGGGCAGTGCCACAGAGGTTGGAAGCAGTACTGTGGGGTGCAGGGGGGTTGAGGTTGGGCAGGGGGGGGGGGGGGTGGTTCGGTGGCTGCCCTTGAGGTTTATGGGGATGGTTTGACATTGTAAGCACAGCACATGTACAGGTTTCAGAATAGGATGCACACTTACCCTTGCAGCTCAAAGAGTGTGGTTCATTTTCTTATGGTACTACTCTCCAGACTGAGAGGTCAGTGTCCTGGCAGTCACTGCAGATGCCACTGCCTCCCATGAGACGCTTGCTGCACATCCCCTTGGGCGATGGCCCCGAGTGAGGTACAGCAGATAGCACCTCTCCTCCACTGCGTCCAGCAGGTGGGCCTGCTCGCTATCTGAAAATCTCAGAGCACTTTCCTACAGGGCCATCTTCCTGGCATGACTGCCTGTGTTTCCAGCTTTGCAGCTTATATACAGCTCTGGCTTGTTAAGGGAGTCCAGGTGCAATCAGTTTGGGCCAGTCATGGGCCCATTAGTTAGCTTTCATTGTGAATAATGTACAAGCAATCTGGTTTCAATAGAGGATGAGCCATCTCGTAAGGTGCTGATTGGGTGAACTCAACAAGGTATTGTGTCCTGAGGGGAGGGGATGCAATGCTCAAGGCTCTCACTCAGTAAGGTACTATGGCCAAGGGGTGCAATGCTCAAGGGAGGCTGGCAATGTCCGGGCCAGTGGGGGATCAGGAGGCTGGCGATGTCAGGGTCAGTTGGGGACAGGGAGGCCGTCGATGTCCAGGTCAGTGGTGGATGGGGAAGCCAGGTGGCCAGCGATGTCCGGGTCAGTGGGGGATGGGGAGGTCAGGAGGCTAGTGATTTTCTTGTGGGGGGAAGGGGGTGAGAAGCCAGTTATATCTGTGGGTGAGGGGGCAAGGGAGGGGGGACTGGGGAAAGGCTGGCGACGAGGCCAATGGGGCGAGTGAGAGGCCAGCAGTCAGGCCAGCAATGTCCGTGCGGGGTTGAAGCCAGCAATTTCATGGCTGGGAGGACTTGTTTAGCGATCTCCCAGAGATCAGCACAAATGCGGGGGCCCGCTCAGCACCATGATTTCAGCCTCTTCAGCGGGAATAGGCCCCTGGATTTTTCATGTGATTCACGTTAGTGCCCTCTGCAGTGCACAGAATGTGGTAGATTCATTTTGAAAGCCCCGCTGACAAAAACTGTAATGTTCTCCGCAAATTCAACATTTAGAATTTTTTTGGGGAGAATCGCCTCCTATATATGTCCAAGATGCACAAGGTGATTTGAGGAACACAAAGTTCTTAGAGCATATTGTAAAGGCAGAAACAGAGATAGAGAAGACTGAGGCAATGGAGGGTTCTGAACACAAGAATAAGAATTATAAAGTTATGGCATTGGTGGACTGGGATCTAGTGCAGGTCGGTGAGCAAAGGGTTAAGTGGTGAACACGACTTGGCGCAAGTTAAGATACAGGCATTAGTATTTGGATGAGTTCAAGATTATGGAGTGTATAATTCATATACCACCCAGAATAGCATTGGGAATAGTTGAGTTTGAAGATAACTAAAGCGAGGTTGATGGCTTCAGCAGCTTAGTACAAAGTCTCACAACACTAGGTTAAAGTCCAACAGGTTTATTTGGAATCAGGAGCTTTCGGAACACTGCTCCTTCATCAGATGGAGTGGTGAGGTAGGTTCACAAACATAGCATATATAGGCAAAGACACAATTGCAGGTTAATTACAGATTGCCCACCCCAGTCCAACGCCGGCATCTCCACATTTCAGCAGCTTAGGCATTAACAGCAAAATAAAGTTGAGAAACAAGCAGTGAACTTCAGTGACCTTACCTCAGCAGGTAACAGCAGCAGGTGTAGTCAAGAAGAGCAGCATCACCCTGATACTAATGAAATCCAGGAGTTGGAAAGTTAAATTTGGGCAGATTTCCAAAACTTGAAAGGAACCCAATGAAAACAGAAAAAGCAGTATCGGGCCTGGTTAACTGAGTCCACACTTAACTTTAACTTTAGACTTGAAGCTTGAACTTGTCATTTGGGCTAAAATGTAACTGCCATTAGATATGGGAATTTAAACAGTAGTGGAGAGGCAGTTGGGAACGTAAGGGCAAAGGATGGTAACATGATACAGTTGTGAATTGGGCTTATACCCTCTAGAGTGTAGAATAATGAGAGGTAATCTCATTTAAACATACTCAATTCTGAAAGGGCTTGGCATGGTAGACACTGAGGTTGTTTTCTGGCTGGAGAATCTAAATCAGAGTGGCACAGAATCAGGATAAAGGGCTGATCTTTTAGGACTAGGATGAAGAGAAATATCTCCACTCAAAAAGTTGTGAATCTTTGAAATTCTGTGCTCCACGTGGTATCATTGAATACATTTAAGGTTGATGTAGACATATTTTTAGTCTTTCAGGGAATCGGAGCGGGCAGGATATTGGTGTTGAGGCCTAGAATCAACCATGATCATATTTAATTGCAGAGCAGGTTCAAGGGCCTGTATTGTCTACTCCTGCTCCCATTTCTTATGTTCTTGGGCAGAACAAAGAAGCATAAGGAGCTGCCAGTCCACAAACTGTCTTATTCATCTCTTCACTAAATTCCTTTTATGACCTGTGTTTTTGGATGCTAAAGGGCACAGAGTGTAATTACCAGTTGGCGTCTATCTTCCATAAATTCTGCTTGACTTTTTTTGTTCCATCTTGTGCTGCTGTACTTCACTGTCCATGATAATGATATGCAAGGGGCTTCCCAAAGGAGGCCTTCACTGGTTGTGGAGGAGATGAAAACTCTTTATTTCACATCCTGAGAAACACTAAGTCCTGGTGTGCATTGGTGTAAAAAGTTGAACTGAGTTACAGGAATCACTATTGGAACTTTGCCTATTGTTCATTTGAAAACAAAATGGTAATTTAGTCTGATAAGTTCTTCATTTCCACCTGTCTCAGCTGACCTTGGCAATAGTTGAGCGTTATAATTTTCGTTGTAACTTATGTTGAGTGTAGTGAGAGTAAAAGTAAAAAACACTAATATGTACTACGACTGTCCCTTATAATGTTTATAAAAGAGCTCAGTTGGAATTCAGTAATTGGATCATGGGAGAGACCAAAAAGTACAAGTGAAATCAGATGGCTCTATAATAAAATCATTGGGAATTGTTTTTACAGCCCAAAAAAGTTTTAAAAAGTTACTTACCCTGATTATTAACTAAAGCTATGTATAAAATGGTGCGCATATCCAAAATAAGTTTCTCTCTTTCTCAGTTTAGTGGTCCTTCTGAAGATTTTGGAACACAAAAGTTAAAAACACACACACCTTGGCAGGCTCAGGTCTGGGTGAACCTGTGGTAAACCTTGTCCACACGACATTGAGGGGGAAAATATAGCAGGGAGGAGTTGATAATTATATTTAATTTTATGTTAATACATTAAAATGAAGTCCTTGCAACGTCACTGGCGAAGGGTGGGGAAAATCATGGAATGCGATCTGTCTGGAGAGAATCACGCTTCCCAATTCTCTGCAGATTTTCAGCTTGCTTCACCATTCTCTCTGATGGCAAATGGGGGCTGAAAATCACCATCTTTGAATTCACTCTACCCATATTCTCCTTCTTTCTCCCAATCATACTCCTTCTGTGTTCACCCCGAGAAATAAATCTTTTCAGTTCATTTAAAATTATGCTGTCAAAATTCCAAGCATCTAGCTTTTGGACCTCCATTCAGCACCACATTTCTGCAACTACTGAGATGCTCAACCCATCTTCAAGTCAATTTTTGTCTCTATTGTGACAGAATCAGTGCTGGCAAAATTTGAATTTTTTAAATAGACTCCAACTGAAAAGGAAAACTGAAAGAAGAAATGAAAACAGGAAACTGAATCTTTATATTTCTAGGCAAACTTAGACTGAAACAGATTTGAAACCAAACCTAAATGTGTGGGGGATGAGCCTGGGTAAGATGCTGTTTTGGAGAGTCAGTGCAGACTGAATGGCCTCCTTCTGCACTGTAGGAATTCTATGATTCTATCATCTTGAATTTCACTTGAACTCCCTTCATTGAACCCAGTTTCTCTTTGAATACTCTTTTGTATTTATCCAGGAGATGATGTAGGGCCTGTTTTGGCATCAATCAGTCTGGTGATAGCACTCCAGTTAAGCTTTATCATCTCCAGTCATAGGGCCCGATTTTATTATCAAGTTGCGCCCGTTTTCAGGCGCGAAAACTTGGTTATGTTGGGCTTGAGGCGAGTAGTGCGATCCGCGACCGCCTCTATGCCAGTTCCCCCTTTACCAAGTGCCTAAAATAGCCGCGATTGGGACCACGCCCGAAACGTGCACGACAGCAATTTAAATGCATTTGCATGCATTTAAATTGACTCAATGGGCTGGACGCCCAGACTGACCGGCATTTCCCCCTTTACCATCATGTTTGCCTGTCCAGATTCGGCACGAAACAGACATGGTCTGCAAAGGTCCGATTCAGGCACTCCAGCTTCTGAGGAGGTAGGTTCAGAGCTTCTAGCGGCTCTCTGACTCAGATTGGTGGTGGTGGGGGATGGGGGAGGTGGAGGGAGGCAGGTCAGATGGCTCTCTGATGGAAGGGGGGAGGGAGGTGGGTCAGGTGGATCTCTGGTTGCGGGGGGAGGTGGGTCAGATCGCTCTCTGGTAGGTGGGGGAGGGAGGTGTGTCAGATCACTCTCTGGTGGGGGGAGGAGGAAGGCGAGTCAGATGGCTCTCTGGTGGGGAGGGAGGGAGGAGGGTCAGATGGCTCTCTGGTGGGATGGAGACGGGTCAGATGGCTCTCTGGTGGGGGGAGAGGGAGGCGGGTCAGATGGCTCTCTGGTGGGGAGGGCAGGGGGGGCCTGCTGCCACTCTGCGTGTGATCAATGGGGAGTAAAGGGAGGGAGGGGGCCGCGATCGGTCTGGGTAGTGCGAGGATGGGGGGATAAGGGGGACAGTAATGTTGTGGGAGTGGGGCAATGTCTGTGGGGACCGGGGAGGGCGGGGGAGGCATTATCAGGCTTGGGAGTGATGTGGCAGGGGAGCGTTTTTCTATTTTTTTTACTGCGCATGTGCAGTTGAAGGCTCCGATTGGAGCAGCAATGTTTCGGGCACGTTAAGCCCCGCCCACAGGCTTCTGCAGCACGATTCAGAATCATTGCTTTTCTTTTAGGCAAAGTGCGTATGGGGGCGCCTGAGAACAGGTCTAAGAATCAGATCTGTCTTCCCAGTATTCCCCTTTGGAGACTGTTGACTTGATATACTTCTTTTTCAAATGGTCCCAGCCATACAGCAGAGCATCCCTTTTTTTCAAATACGCCAGATACTGCCTGGATTCTCACCCTTCTCTGATTGGAAAAAAACCCTCTTCTAAAAGCATACAAGCATTTCCTTTTTCAACTGCATAATGAGTTTCTTGCTCTGCCGCTACACACTGTAACACGTGCATGGACCCTGCAGCTTAGAGGAGTCTATCAATTTTTTTAATGGTAAGAAACCAATATTTTTTCTTACTTGGTCTTCCTTCACAACCATTTCAATCTTTAATGCTGTTGTTGGTTTTACCCAGCCTTCTAATATTCAAAGTACAAGGACCCCATAATGTTTTTGTTTTACTTGGGATCGTTTCTCAATGTTCTCAATGAAACAAAATCCAGACTCATCAACAATTTTCTTTTTATAATATCCTCACTATGTTAGTGGTTGTGGGTTTTAAACAAAAAGATGTGGTTTGAACATGTAGATGAATAGGTTTATTGTAAGTGCTGTTTGTTGCCTGTAAGAGCAGAAAATGAAACTAAAGCCTGGAACTTGTGAAACACCCCAATGGCCTCACCATCAAATCATGTGAGTAGCTCTTAAAACAACCATACAACCTCTTAAATATATAACAATTAGTGTAACTACCACCAAGATTGTTGTAGAAGAGTTGAGGAGATTCTGCAGACATGTGCCATTTTTGTTGAAGACAATGCCGATGATACTTGGGTTGTTTGTGTGTCGCTGTTGGCTTATAAATTATAGGGGAATTCTTGTGTAGAAATAAAAGTAAAATGGGGGTATCCTGTAGGGATTTTCAGGCTTAAACAATAAGTGTTTATAAAATATAGTGTTATTAGTTGCTTGTTTAACTCTTGTACAGTAAAGTTTATTTGTTAAAAAAATGAAATCTAGTAATTTATTTCAGTTAATAACTGAGATTGAATTGCTTTTCCAAAGTTACTGGACTCCCCCTTGAGATCATAACTTCTGCTAAAATCATTTCCTTTTCCAGGATTTTCTTGGAATGCAAAGACAGCTTGTTGTTTCTTTTCGCTACGACAAAATGTCATTTTATAGCCCTCTCCCCTGTCTCCTATACCCTCACTTCCAACATCAAAGGCAAGGAGCTCATGAACTATTTTGTCACTAAGACTGAGATAATTCAATCAACTGCCTGTGCCACGGTAATGCTCTGGGGACACGGGTTTGAATTAAGTAAAAATCTGGAATCAAACATTTAACTGATGACCATGGTAAGGTAAAGTCACTATAGTTCCAGATGACCACAAGCTGCTTTCCCCTTTGAAGGGAAGAGCTGACTGGTGGTGATTTAACCTGAGAATCACCACATCTCAGGCGAGGGGCAACATTGAGAAGCCAGGGCCTTCATGAATAAGGAAGTTGAACCCCTGCTGTTGGCATCGCCCTAATCACTATCCATGCTGTCCAGTCAATTGAGCTAAAGCAACCCCCATGGCCATGAAATCACTGTCAATTGTCATGAAAACCCATCTGGTTCACTAATGTCCTTTAGGGAAGGAAATCTGTTGTCCTTACCTCGTGTGGCTTACATGTGGCTTCAGACCCACAGCAATGTGGTTGACTCTTAAATGCCCTTTGAAATCATCCATCAAGCCACTCAGTTTAAGGGCATTTGGTGGGATGGGCAATAAATGCTGGCCCAGCCGGAGATATCCACATCCTATGAAAGAATAAATAAAATTCCCTCCCTTCTCCTAGCCCTCCATGCCAAATCCCCTCTAGAGCTTTGCCCACCCTAGCCCTGAATTTGTACGTTTGTCCAGTTTCTTTCCAATCTCCTCGCATGTCTTCTCTGAGCTCAACATGTCCATGAGACCCAAAGTCTTAGAACATGTTGTCACCTTCCAAATTCATGCCCGTTTTTCTTGGAATGTCATGTTTGAATCGCCCTGTCATGATATCAAAATTGTTATTATCGATGTCACAAATCCATGTTTGTATATCTGAAGCCTTTGATACAATGGATCACACTATCCTCCAGCGTTTCTCCACACTCATTTTGTTGGGTGAGGTTGCATCACCTGGTTCCATTATCCATCCAGTTGTAGTCACCCCCACACAATTATCCCTGGTGTCTGCTAAAGATCTATCCTTTGCCCCTTCCTTTTTCTCATCCCCATGCTGCCTCTCAATAACACCCGAAGACACAGCACTGGTTTCCACATGTATGCCGACAATACCCAGTTCTCTCTCACCACCAACTTTCTCAACCCCTCCACTCTCTCCAACTTGTCAGACTACTGGATGAACAGAGATTTCCTCCAATTAAAATTTGAAACGACCAAATCCATTGTTTTGGCCCCTACCACAAACTCCATCGCATAGCCATCAAATCCATCCCTCTCCCTGGCAATTGTCCAAAGCTGAACCAGATTGTTAGCGATCCTGGTGTCATCCTCAGGTCGAGCTTCCTACTGTCAATCATGCTGTGACTAAGACTGCCTATTTCCACCTCCAAATCATAGCTACTGAAACCCTCATCCATGCCTTTGTACTTCTATATTTGATTATGCCAAAGTACTTCTGGCCAGCCTCCCACATTTTACCCTTTTTAAACTTGAAGTCATCTAAAAGTCTGCTACCCATGTTCTTAATCACACCAAGTCCTGTTCACCCCTATCCTCTGTGCTCACTGAACTTTTATTGACTGCCATGATTTCAAAGTCTCCTCAGTTTTAGATTGTTTTGCACCTCCTTTTTTTGTAATTTCCAGCAGTCTCACAACTCTTGGAGATATCTGAGCTCCTTAAATTCTGGCATTTGAGCATCCCCAATTTTGATTGCTCCATCATTGACAACCATATCTTCAGTTGGCAAAGCCTTACTAAGGTCTGGAATTTCCCTTGCTAAACTTCTCCATCTCTGTTCCTCTTTTTGCTCTTTTGCCATCTGTCCTAATTCCTCTTTAGGTGGCTAATTGTCCAATTTTATTTGATAACTGTCTTTGAAGTACCTTGGAATATTTTACTACTTTCCATTGTCAGCATCCTTCCATCCATATAAAATTATGAACATGCAGCGAAACAAAGTCATTCAGGATGGCATCGCTTCATATGTGCACTTTTTGCTGATGATTCAAGAAGCCAATCCATGAGGGATAGGTTCTGCATAAATATCCCATACAGTGTGGTTACCATTGTCATTGTGTTGGTGCCTGTTACCAAGTCATTGTAGTTACTGATCACCATGGTGGAACATAGTGGTTCACAGGTGATGTTGCCATTTTAAATGAACATTTAGGTCTTTGTGTCATTGAAGTAGATCCTTACTGGTCTTCTGGCTCAGGCTACCTTGCCATACCAAAAACCTTTGAGTATCCATCTAGTTTTCCACCCTGCAAGCATGTTGTTGACATGTTAATGCCAATTCATCTCAACATGATGAGTTCCAACATATTTGGGAGATATGCCTTTGAGAGAACTGTTGCATTCATGATTTTGTTCTTGATAGCTGCAAGCCATCCATGTTTCGCAGAAGTACAATAAGGTGCTCAGAACCTAGGCCCCATAAATGGAATTTTGTTCCTAAGAATCAATTACAAATTATTCTATACATGTTTCATATGTCTGCCAAAGGTGATAGCTGCTTTCCCTATGCATGTATTAAGTTCGACATCTAGAGAAAGATTGTCTGTCACCGTGGATCTAAGATTCAGAATTTAATAACTACTTTTAGTTGGGTGTTATTTAACAAGATCAGGGTGGTGATGTAGCATCCTCCCTCATAACCACAGTTTCCCTGGTAATCATAATAAAAGAGAACATGTTACAGGCATGGGAGAAACAATCCACTTTTTAAAATTCATTCTTGATGCATGAGCTTCACTGGCAAGGCCAGCATTTATTGCTGATCCTTAACTGGCCTTGAGAAAGAAGATGGTGGCGAATACCTGCTGAAGTGCATGTGGTGTGGGTACATTTACAATGCTGTCAGAGAGGGAGTTCCAGTGAAGAAAAAGTGGTATAGATCCAAGTCAGTATGAAGTGTGACTTGGAGAGGAATTGCAAGTGGTGGTCCCATATAAATGCAATTTGTTATTATTATAAATAAAAGCAAAAAAGCTGCAGAAGAAGTTTGCACTTCTGGGTAATTGCCATGCAAACCCGTATCTGTGAAGTTTTGAGAGCAGTTGCCCAGCGCATCTTTGGGTAATACCTCAATCTGATGCTGGGGAGCTTGGAAGTTACGACCCAATAGATTTTATGTTGGTCTGTTGGTATCTTTAAGATCTAGGGCCGTTATCTAGTGCCCGTGCAAGCCATGGGTGCGCATCCCGTAACGGCCACTAAATCTCGCAGGATTTGTGCCGGCAAGGTCTCAGTTTTAGATTTTCCCCGTCCCTCACAGAGAATGTGATCAGGTTCATGCCTTTTCTGGTATGCATAGTTTTAAATAATTTAACATATTTAATACTTAACACTTAACAAAGGGCTTGATGCCGTAATGTCCCCCCATGACATTTCTTTCCCTTCCTCAGTGGCATGAATCACTGCTGGTTTGCAAAAATGAAAGACAGTTGTGATGACAACATCAGGGGCACAAAGGTGTCAGTAGTCCTGTGAGGGTGAGAGACATGCCTTGTCATTGTCTCTTGGCATTCTGGCAGTGCTCCCTGTCATTGCCTGTGGGCATTAGCAGGGGGGCTTACCCATCTCCATTGGGGGGGGGGGGGGCTCCACTTCTGCGTGGGTATGGGAGTTTCCCTTATCCATGGGGGTAATGGCATGTGGTTGGGGGGTTTCACTTTCTGCATGTGGGGTTGGGGATGTTATCTTTATTCACCTGGGGTTCCTGATGTCCGCAGGGGCTCATGTCTGTGTGGGGGGAGTGTCCCGATGTCCATGGGGGTGTCCCCGTTGTCCATGTGAGGATGGTGGCCTTAAATCTAACTTTGTGACTGGGGCAGATTTCCAGTGTTGCTGGCACACTAAGGCCCCACCCTCCAGCTGATTGCATGATTCTCATCAGGCGAGAAGAGGCGCTGTGAAGCTGGCGAGTTTCACACAGCTTTTCTCACCTGATCCAACACTCCATGCAATTTTGGGAAGATTGCACTCTAGATTTCTCTCTGAGTTGGTTTCTGGTAAAGCATCTGGCTTCCAGTAAATAATCATGCGACCAACTAGAATAGCAAAGGGTCAGCAAGAAGTTAATTATATCGCTGAGTAGAGTGTTGGTGTGACTCTGCTCTCAAACGGGATTTTTGGTTTTAGGACAATGTGGCTGCAGAGCAAGGAACATCTCTTTCTAGCAGAGATTATTTAAAATTTGGTGTGCCGGCTAAAATAATTTAAATCTCTTGTTAACTGAAAGATTCCTAACGAATTAGATTTCAGGTAGAGCCAAGCTTAGAAGAGGCAGTGAGGGTTCTATGGCAAAATTCCAAGGGCTGACGAATATTGAAACCAGGAGAGTTCTGACCCAGGTTGCTACGTTTAAGAGGCTAGCTATGATGGTGTTAAACTGGGAGTTGACAACCGTGGGACAGTTGGACAGATTGAAGGGAAAACCTGGTCAGAAGAAAGCAGAAGGCCAAGAAATGTCAATCCTTGTATGAAGTACTCAGACCAAGTGTTTAATCTTCCAAATTGTAAGTATCTGACTTGAATTTTGGAGATCAAAGTCAAATGGGTGTAGAAGGAAATTTGAATAGGGAAATTACATTTTAAAAAAAGTAACTTACTTTAGTATTTTTTGTGTAACTTAACATTTAAGATAGAATGTAGTTATGAATATTCATATTGTTTGATTTTTCTTTAGTAAAATTATTTTGATTTAAACTGAGAACCCTGTGATTTCATACTTTTAACAGATACAGGCTTATTGGATTCTTTAAAAGAAATGTCACTGGTCTCTACCAAGATTGAGGCCTTGAATTAAAATCTTTATCAATGTCATTAAAAGATGAAAAAGGTCAATACAATGGATAAATGCAGCCATACCATTGTGTAAGTTTTAAAATTTGGACATTATGAAATACTGATACTGAGAAAAAAGTTGGATGATTTTATTTCATCAACTATTTTGAATGCCACCTAGTGTGTAAATTCTGTAATTACACAATAATAAGGGCCAATTTACAGAGAAATTTTCAATTATAATCCTGGATATATGAAATTATAATGGGAAGGCTGATACAGACATATAACAATAGGAGTTATTGCTTTGCAAATAGAAAATGCAGATGACATAAGTAGCTTAAAAACCTTCTTTCTGTTTTTATGCACAGGTGTTGTAGTTCGTGATCTGCCAGTGAGCAGGCAGCACATAAATATTGCGCTGCCTCCTCCCTATTTGCCTGATTATAGCATTCAGTTGAGTACAGCCAATACTGCTGGTTGGCTGGATGCTCATCAGGTGACTGAGCAGCAGTGTAGAGCTAGCACATGTTTCAATTAGCCTCCAGCTTTTAAAGGCATCCTGCCACTTTTAGAGTACAGATTCACTTAATAGAAAGAATCTGCCACTGATTGCTAGCACTTCAATTGGCTGTAAGAAGAAACTCAATATAGTAAATGGAGCCCAAGTGAAGAGAGAACATTCCAAAGCTCATGGTTGTGGTTCTGGAGGCCTTAATGATGATGGTTAACAGGTCATGTTTCTGTGGGGGAAGGCGTTGGGGATATGGTGACAGCTGGCCTCAATGAAAAACCTCTAAAGGGAATGAGAACAGGTGACAAGAGAACTCAATTCTTGGAGTCTGACTGTGAGTACATGGCAGCATTGCTACAAGAAATACAGTGACCTCACGTGGGTGATCAAAGTCAATGAATGCATCTTCAGAGAATATCTCATACCTGCTGCACTAACTTCTCATGTTGCTCAATGAGTCACAAACCATCATGCATCGATCATTGCTTGCGAGCACGAGGCCAGGCAAAGACATCTGCAACACATGCACTAAGAGGAGGCACAAAGGTGAATAGTTAACTTGGGCCTAATTCTTCCATCCTGCCCATGGCAAGTTTTGTGACAGGCAGGAGTAAAGAATTTGGTGTGAGACAAAAACATTGAATTTCCGCCTGCATAAAAAAGGTTTGCAATTCTCCCAAGAACTCTTTAATGGCTGGTTGATGGCAGTTGAGTATCCCGCTGACTAGTGACGTGAATTCCATTTGCATTCATTACCATCTCATGAATGCTCATTAAATATGCTTCTTGCAGGAATTACATGGTGCCTTCCAATTTTGCGTCATGCCAGCAGGAAATCATGCCGGTCTGAATCACGTTTGAAAAAGAGTGGCATGCAGCAGTCAGACCTCACTTCACTTACAGCTTTGAGGTGAGTGCAACACTCGTAGCCTACCTACCACAGCGCTGCGCTGGCCACGCTGCAATGCCAGTGGAACACCACACTACTGGAAGTGTAGGGCTGATCTGTTCCTAGTGGATGCCTCCTTCGTCCTGGAGGACACACTGTGCAGCAGTACTGATGATGTGGAGATGCCGGCGTTGGACTGGGGTAAGCACAGTAAGAAGTCTCACAACACCAGGTTAAAGTCCAACAGGTTTATTTGGTAGCAAATACCATAAGCTTTCGGAGCGTGCTGCTCCTTCGTCAGATGTACCTTTTAAGACCTGGCTGTAGAGATTTGCATTCTAATTAGTAATCTGTAACTTGATTTCTGTGTCTGTGCACTGTTGGAGAACAGAGACCACTCCATCTGACGAAGGAGCAGCACGCTCCGAAAGCTTATGGTATTTGCTACCAAATAAACCTGTTGGACTTTAACCTGGTGTTGTGAGACTTCTTACAACAGTACTGAGGCAGGGCTGTACATGCAAACAGAACTCAGCATTGCAATAGTGGGTGGGTGTAGTGTTTGTTCTGCTCCTGATGGGTACCTCCACAGTCCTGAATGACACACTGTGCAGTGGTATTTGTGAACAGAATTCCCACTCACCTGAAGAAGGGGCTAAGAGCTCCGAAAGCTTGTGTGGCTTTTGCTACCAAATAAACCTGTTGGACTTTAACCTGGTGTTGTTAAACTTCTTACTGTGTTTACCCCAGTCCAACGCCGGCATCTCCACATCAGTGGTATTCAAGCAGGGCTCAGAGACCAACATTGGAACCAGGGTCAAGGATAACAGACACATGGTGCGGCACAGGAGCAGGAAGACGTAGCAAGAGGAGGGAGTGTGTTAGGATCCCAATCAGAAACCCCAAGGTATATTATGAAGTCAGACTAGACCCCAACAATTTGCTGTTTTGGCATTAATATGAGGGTAGGATGTTTCACTCCAGGCTTGATTCTATGGACGCACTCGGAAGCTTTTTTTAAAACAAATTTTATTTAACAATACAGTTTATAACAAATGAATTGGCTTAATATTTAACAATTGAACAATACTTAAACAAAACAAGAGACAATTCTTAACTGCTAACCTCTCACTGTAAGTTCCAATTCAAGCAATATTCCTCTTAAACCCCCTCTTTAAAATTAGTGAGCAAAAGACAGGCACACTTGCTTGTACTTGGGTTGCCAGTTTTGTAGCTTTCAGACAACCTCGAGAGTGAAAGAGGGACAGACAGAGAGGGCGATCTTACCAAAAATATTTGAAATCTTGGATAGGCGGGAAAACAAGAGAGTTTCAGATCCCTTTTTTGGGCGAGTTCAAAGCTGCTATCTTATGCACACAGTGCATGAAAACTCAGCAGAAATGATTCCTCATTTGTAGGGGGAGAGGGCAGGGCTTTTGTTGCCTAAACGCTGGTTGAGAGCAGCAGAGGGTGTCATTGCGCATGCGCAGGTCTCCAGCAGCAGAGACCTGTCAATCAGCCTCTGCTACCCTCAGCCAGCTCCACAAAGCATCCAGCCTCACAAATATAGCAACCACCCCAGGGCCCAGGCCTATTGCGAAGGACCGATTTACCTCACTCCCAGTCTCCTCCCCCCACGATCGGCTGCCTGACCCTCCCCCACACCCTCCCATGGCCAGCCCTGATCATCCCCCTCCCTCCCCCCACCAATTCCATTGTAGATGGCAGTGGGTGCCCCGTCCCTCCCCACACCAATCGCAACTGCAAAATGCACAGTGGCCCCACGAGTAGGCTCTGACCTGCAGTAGGCCCCGCCCCATCAGGCCCCACCCCCTTGGCACTGCCTGGTGGTCAGTGCCAAGGTGCCTGTTGTGCCAGGCTGGCACTGCCCAAGGACCACCCCCCACTTGTCCCCGACCTCCTCGGAGGGCCTCAGTGGCCTCCGGTTCTACTGGCCAGGCCATCATGACTGGTCCACGTTGCTGGGGACCAGCTGTGATTCTTGCTGGAGAGAGCCTTTCGTGACACTGCCACAGAGGCAAGTGAACCCGGAAGGTAGCATCACAGGCTCATTAAATCTATGGGGCGGCACGGTAGCACAGTGGTTAGCACTGCTGCTTCACAGCTCCAGGGACCTGGGTTCGATTCCTGGCTTGGGTCACTGTCTGTGTGGAGTTTGCACATTCTCCTCGTGTCTGCATGGGTTTCCTCTGGGTGCTCCGGTTTCCTCCCACAGTCCAAAGATGTGCGGGTTAGGATGATTGGCCATGCTAAAAACTTGCCCCTCAGTGTCCTGGGATGCGTAGACTAGAGGGATTAGCAGGTAAAATATGTAGGGATATGGGGGTAGGGCCTGGGTGGGATTGTGGTCGGTGCAGACTCGATGGGCCGAATGGCCTCTTTCTGTACAGTAGGGTTTCTATGTTTCTATGTAAAATAAGTTTTAAATATATTTAAATAGTTTATTCAGCCTCGCGCCAGAAATAGAACCATAGAACCATAGAACATTACAGCACAGAAACAGGCCTTTTGGCCCTTCTTGGTTGTGCCGAACCATTTTTCTGCCGAGTCCCACTGACCTGCACGTGGACCATATCCCTCCACACCTCTCTCATCCATGTACCTGTCCAAGTTTTTCTTAAATGTTAAAAGTGAGCCCGCATTCACCACTTCATCTGGCAGCTCATTCCACACTCCCACCACTCTCTGTGTGAAGAAGCCCCCCTAATATTCCCTTTAAACTTTTCACCCTTAACCCATGTCCTCTAGTTTTTTTCTCCCCTAGTCTCAGTGGAAAAAGCCTGCTAGCATTCACTCTATCTATACCCATCATAATTTTATACACCTCCATCAAATCTCCCCTCATTCTTCTACGCTCCAGGAAATCAAGTCCCAACCTATTCAACCTCTCTCTGTAACTCAGTTTCTCAAGTCCCGGCAACATCTTTGTAAACCTTCTCTGCACTCTTTCAACCTTATTAATATCCTTCCTGTGTAATTAGGTGACCAAAACTGCACACAATACTCTAAATTCGGCCTCACCAATGTCTTATACAACCTCACCATAACATTCCAACTCTTATACTCAATACTTTGATTTATAAAGGCCAATGTACCAAAAGCACTCTTTACGACCTTATCTACCTGTGACGCCACTTTTAGGGAATTATGTATCTGTATTCCCAGATCCCTCTGTTCTACTGCACTCTTCAGTGTCCTACCATTTACCTTGTATGTTCTACCTTGGTTTGTCCTTCCAAAGTGCAATACCTCACACTTGTCTGCATTAAACTCCATCTACCATTTTTCAGTCCATTTTTCCAGCTGGTCCAAATCCCTCTGCAAACTTTGAAAACCTTCCTCACTGTCCACTACACCTCCAATCTTTGTATCATCAGCAAATTTGGTGATCCAATTTACCACATTATCATCCAGATCATTGATATAGATGACAAACAACAATGGACCCAGCACTGATCCCTGTGGCACACCACTAGTCACAGGCCTCCACTCAGAGAAGCAATCCTCCACTACCACTCTCTGGCTTCGTCCATTGATGTGGAGATGCTGGCGTTGGACTGGGGTAAGCACAGTAAGAAGCCTCACAACACCAGGTTAAAGTCCAACAGGTTTATTTGGTAGCAAATACCATAAGCTTTCGGAGCGCTGCCCCTTCGTCAGATGGAGTGAAAATCTGTTCTCCAACAGTGCTCAGAGACACAACATCAAATTACAGAATACTAATTAGAATGCAAATCTCGACAGCCAGCCAGGTCTTAAAGGTACAGATAATGTGGGTGGAGGGAACATTAAACACAGGTTAAAGAGATGTGTATTGTCTCCAGACAGAACAACTAGTAAGGTTCTGCAAGATCAGGAGGCAAGTTGAGGGGGTTACTGATAGTGTGACATAAATCCAACATCCCGGTTTAGGCCGTCCTCATGTGTGCGGAACTTGGCTATCAGTTTCTGCTCAGCGACTCTGCGCTGTCGTGTGTCGTGAAGGCCGCCTTGGAGAACGCTTACCTGAAGAGCCAAGGCTGAATGCCCGTGACTGCTGAAGTGCTCCCCCACAGGAAGAGAACAGTCTTGCCTGGTGATTGTCGAGCGGTGTTCCTTCATCCGTTGTCGTAGCATCTGCATGGTTTCCCCAATGTACCATGCCTCGGGACATCCTTTCCTGCAGGTAGACAATGTTGGCCGAGTTGCAAGAGTATGTACCGTGTACCTGGTAGATGGTGTTCTCACGTGAGATGATGGCATCCGTGTCAATGATCCGGCACGTCTTGCAGAGGTTGCTGTGGCAGGGTTGTGTGGTGTCGTGGTCACTGTTCTCCTGAAGGCTGGGTAGTTTGCTGCGGACAATGGTCTGTTTGAGGTTGCGTGGTTGTTTGAAGGCAAGAAGTGGGGGTGTGGGGATGGCCTTGGCGAGATGTTCGTCTTCATCAATGACATGTTGAAGGCTCCGGAGGAGATGCCGTAGCTTCTCCGCTCCGGGGAAGTACTGGACAACGAAGGGTACTCTGTCCACCGTGTCCCGTGTTTGTCTTCTGAGGAGGTTGGTGCGGTTTTTTGCTGTGGCGCGTCGGAACTGTTGATCGATGAGTCGAGCGCCATATCCTGTTCTTATGAGGGCATCTTTCAGCATCTGGAGGTGTCTGTTGCGATCCTCCTCATCCGAGCAGATCCTGTGTATTCGGAGGGCTTGTCCGTAGGGGATGGCTTCTTTTACGTGTTTAGGGTGGAAGCTGGAGAAGTGGAGCATCATGAGGTTATCCATGGGTTTGCGGTACAGTGAGGTGCTGAGGTGACCGTCCTTAATGGAGATGCGTGTGTCCAAGAATGCAACCGATTCCGGAGAGTAGTCCATGGTGAGTCTGATGGTGGGATGGAACTTGTTGATGTCATCATATAGTTGTTTCAGTGATTGCTCACCATGACTCCAAAGGAAGAAAATGTCATCGATGTATCTAGTGTATAGCATCGGTTGAAGGTCCTGTGCGGTGAAGAAGTCTTGTTCGAACCTGTGCATGAAGATGTTGGCATATTGAGGTGCGAATTTTGTCCCCATGGCTGTTCCGTGTGTCTGGATGAGGAACTGGTTGTTGAAGGTTCTGGATGAAGAACTGGTTGTTGAAGGTCGCAACATTGTCATCAAACCAGCAGACAAAGGAGGGGCCATCGTCATACTGAACAGAACGGATTACTGCAAAGAAGTGTACCGACAACTGAACAACGAGGAACACTACAGACAGTTACCCACAGATCCGACCAAAGAACACACCCGTCAACTCAACACTCTGATCAAAACCTTTGATCCGGACCTTCAGAGCACCCTCCGTGCTCTCATCCCACGTACTCCACGCGTTGGAGATCTCTACTGCCTCCCAAAAATACACAAGGCAAACACACCCGGCCGTCCCATCGTTTCAGGAAATGGAACCCTGTGCGAGAACCTCTCCGGCTATGTCGAGGGCATCCTGAAACCCATTGTACAAAGAACCCCCAGCTTTTGTCGCGACACTACGGACTTCCTACAGAAACTCAACACACATGGAGCAGTTGAACCAGGAGCACTCCTCGTCACAATGGATGTCTCGGCACTCTACACCAGCATCCCCCACGAGGATGGCATTGCTGCAACGGCCTCAGTACTCAATGTCAACTGCCAGTTTCCAGATGCAACTTTACAACTCATCCACTTCATCCTGGACCACAATATCTTCACCTTCAACAACCAGTTCTTCATCCAGACACACGGAACAGCCATGGGGACAAAATTCGCACCTCAATATGCCAACATCTTCATGCACAGGTTCAAACAAGACTTCTTCACCGCACAGGACCTTCAACCGATGCTATACACTAGATACATCGATGACATTTTCTTCCTTTGGAGTCATGGTGAGCAATCACTGAAACAACTATATGATGACATCAACAAGTTCCATCCCACCATCAGACTCACCATGGACTACTCTCCGGAATCGGTTGCATTCTTGGACACACGCATCTCCATTAAGGACGGTCACCTCAGCACCTCACTGTACCGCAAACCCACGGATAACCTCATGATGCTCCACTTCTCCAGCTTCCACCCTAAACACGTAAAAGAAGCCATCCCCTACGGACAAGCCCTCCGAATACACAGGATCTGCTCGGATGAGGAGGATCGCAACAGACACCTCCAGACGCTGAAAGATGCCCTCATAAGAACAGGATATGGCGCTCGACTCATCGATCAACAGTTCCGACGCGCCACAGCAAAAAACCGCACCAACCTCCTCAGAAGACAAACACGGGACACGGTGGACAGAGTACCCTTCGTTGTCCAGTACTTCCCTGGAGCGGAGAAGCTACGGCATCTCCACCGGAGCCTTCAACATGTCATTGATGAAGACGAACATCTCGCCAAGGCCATCCCCACACCCCCACTTCTTGCCTTCAAACAACCACGCAACCTCAAACAGACCATTGTCCGCAGCAAACTACCCAGCCTTCAGGAGAACAGTGACCATGACACCACACAACCCTGCCACAGCAACCTCTGCAAGACGTGCCGGATCATCGACACGGATGCCATCATCTCACGTGAGAACACCATCTACCAGGTACACGGTACATACTCTTGCAACTCGGCCAACGTTGTCTACCTGATACGCTGAAGGAAAGGATGTCCCGAGGCATGGTACATTGGGGAAACCATGCAGACGCTACGACAACGGATGAATGAACACTGCTCGACAATCACCAGGCAAGACTGTTCTCTTCCTGTGGGGGAGCACTTCAGCAGTCACGGGCATTCAGCCTTGGATCTTCAGGTAAGCGTTCTCCAAGGCGGCCTTCACGACACACGACAGCGCAGAGTCGCTGAGCAGAAACTGATAGCCAAGTTCCGCACACATGAGGACGGCCTAAACCGGGATGTTGGATTTATGTCACACTATCAGTAACCCCCTCAGCTTGCCTCCTGATCTTGCAGAATCTTACTAGCTGTTCTGTCTGGAGACAATACACATCTCTTTAACCTGTGTTTAATGTTCCCTCCACCCACATTATCTGTACCTTTAAGACCTGGCTGGCTGTAGAGATTTGCATTCTAATTAGTATTCTGTAACTTGATGTTGTGTCTCTGTGCACTGTTGGAGAACAGATTTTCACTCCATCTGACGAAGAGGCAGCGCTCCGAAAGCTTATGGTATTTGCTACCAAATAAACCTGTTGGACTTTAACCTGGTGTTGTGAGACTTCTGACTGTTCTTCCATTGAGCCAATGTCTAATCCAATTTACTACCTCTCCATGTATACCTAGCGACTGAACCTTCCTAATTAACCTCCCATGCAGGACCTTGTCAAAGGCCTTACTGAAGTCCATGTAGACAACATCCACTGCCTTCCCTTCATCCACTTTCCTGGTAACCTCCTCGAAAAACTCTAATAGATTGGTTAAACATGACCTACCAAGCACAAAGCCACGTTGACTCTCCCTAATAAGTCCCTGTCTATCCAAATATTTGTAGATCCTATCTCTTAGTACTCCTTCCAATAATTTACCTACTACTGACGTCAAACTTACCGGCCTATAATTTCCCACATTACTTTTTGAGCCTTTTTTAAACAACGGAACACATGGGTTATCCTCCAATCATCCGGCACCTCACCTGTGGATACCGACATTTTAAATATATCTGCCAGGGCCCCTGCAATTTCAACACTAGTCTCCTTCAAGGTCTGAGGGATTACCCTGTCCGGTCCTGGGGATTTATCTACTCTGATTTGCCTCAAGACAGCAAGCACCTCCTCCCCTTTAATCTGTATAGGTTCCACGACCTCCCTACTTGTTTGCCTTATTTCCATAGACTCCATGCCAGTTTCCTTAGTAAATACGGATGCAAAAAACCCATTTAATATTTCCCCCATTTCTTTTGGTTCCATACATAGCCAACCACTCTGATCTTCAAGAGGACCAATTTTATCCCTTACTATCCTTTTGCTCTTAATATACCTGTAGAAGCTCTTAGGATTATCCTTCACCTTGTCTGCCAAAGCAACCTCATGTCTTCTTTTAGCCCTCTTGATTTCTTTCTTAAGTAGTTTCTTGCACTTTTTATACTCCTCTAGCATCTTATTTGCTCCCTGTTGCCTATACATATCATACATCTCTCTCTTCTTCTTTATCAGAGTTCCAATATTCCTCGAGAACCAAGGTTCCTTATTCTTATTCACTTGGCCTTTAATGCTGACAGGAACATACAAGCTCTGCACTCTCAAAATTTCTCCTTTGAAGGCCTCCCAGTTAGCATTCACATCCTTGCCAGAGAACAGCCTGTCCCAATCCACGCTTTTTAGATCCTTTCTCATTTCTTCAAATTTGGCCTTTTTCCAGTTTAGAACCTCAACCCGAGGACCAGATCTATCTTTATCCATGATCAATTTGAAACTAATGGTGTTATGATCACTGGAACCAAAGTGTTCCCCTACTCACACTTCCATCGCTTGTCCTAACTCGTTTCCTAATAGGAGATCTAATATTGCATCCTCTCTAGTTGGTACCTCTATATATTGATTTAGAAAATTTTCCTGAACACATTTTACAAACTCTAACCCGTCCAGACCTTTAACAGTATGGGAGTCCCAATCTATATGTGGAAAATTAAAATCCCCTACTATCACAACTTTATGTTTCCTGCAGTTCTCTGCTATCTCTCTGCAGATTTGCTCCTCCAATTCTCACTGACTATTGGGTGGTCTATAATACAACCCCATTAATGTGGTCATACCTTTCCTGTTTCTCAGCTCCACCCATATGGCCTCGGTAGACAAGCCCTCTAATCTGTCCTGCCTGAGCACTGCTGTAACATGTTCCCTGACCAGCAATGCCACCCCCCCACCCTTCATCCCTCTGCCTCTATCACGTCTGAAACATCGGAACCCTGGAACATTGAGCTGCCAGTCCTGCCCCTCCTGTAGTCAAGTTTCACTAATGGCTATAATGTCATAATTCCATGTGTCATTCCACGCCCTCAGCTCATCTGCCTTCTCCACAATACTCCTGGCATTGAAATAGACACGCCTCAGAAGATTATTACCACCACACACAACCCTTCTATTTGTGATTTTGCAAGAACTATTAACATCATTTATTTTCACCCCCGCTCCACTATCTGCTCTGACACTCTGTTTCCCATCCCCCTTCAAATCTAGTTTAAACCCTCCCCAATAACACTAGCAAACCTCCCTGGGCGTGGATATCCAGTGCCAGTAAGTTTGCAAGAGATGAGAACTTGAATTCTTGGCTCTCGACTGATCAAACAGGCTCGCCTGCCATTCAGCCAGCGGGGCACAATGGTAAGATAACCCAAGAGAGTTTTGCTTCTTTCAGAACCAGGCAGTAACAGCTTGTTTTAAAAATGAAAGAGAAGCTGGGTGGGATTTTACAGCCACGCTCATCCCGAAACTGTAAAATCTCACCCGAGGTCAACGGACCTTCCCATGCTCTGCCACTCACCCGCTCCAATTCCCTTGGTGGGCGGGACAGTAAAATTCTGGCCACTGTATTTTCCCTGCAAGTGTAGCTCCTCCCATTGAGCAAACATAACTGCATTCGCTTTCTTAAAGCAAACACTCTAGGTCTGAAATGAGTACTGATCCTGTGCTCCCAGCTATCAATTCAACGGTTTTGCTCAACAAATCGGCACATTGTAAAACAGATCTGAATTCTAAATATATCCCTCTCAAGAAATATGATATACATTTATTTTGTAAAGGCACAGTATCATCACAAGTGGGAACAGTGGCAGGCAAAGAAAAGTTAAACACTGACACACGAGGGGATGGATAGGTTACCACATATGAGTGGGAGGGGAATACTGAGGGGCTGGCTGGAGAACAACAGGATGGAGCTCTACCTGTACATTGCGAGATTCCAGGTAAATTTAGGGGATGCGGATAATGAAGTGGGACCATTAAAGCTGGTCTTGAAATAATAGTGTAGAACGACCATCTTGCACACATGAAGTAATGGCACAGTTTAACATTGAAACTAGAAACAAATCTTCATGGGCGAGGTCTGAGGTAGTGTGGGAGGAGCGACCTGCTGTACTCAAGGGTCCTTTCTTGGGGCATCCTCTAATTTCTTGGTGCCACAAGTTTAAAATTGAGTCAGAACTGAGAGAAGGTTGGATGATTTTCATGACAGGGTTGCCGTAGGAACCCATGCCTTTTGTCGTGCCATAACAAGGAAATATAGGAGTCGCTGGCTTCACAGTCACAGTCGCCCTATTTAAATATTAACACACAAGAATGTGAAATTTAGGAATGCAAGCAACTGTTAAAAGTGCAGCTGCTGCATATATGGCAACTTATCAATGAAAGACTTTTGTGTGCTTTCCACAATCGGCATGCACAACAGGCCAAGCAACTACCCTTTTCGCTTCTCGGCCTTTTGGCTAAGATCAAGTGTAGCATGGAGAGGATGCTGCACTTGGTTGAGGTCATTGGGTTGCGCTGAGGCTTCATATGTTTCATATGAAGCAATTTTTAAAAGCGGCATCTCGGCCTTTTGGCTAAGATGCAAATGAGCTCAAGTCTTGGAGGAGGATCCTCCCCCTTCTCCAATCAGCTTGACTCATATAGATCAGGCCCAGGACAGGGTGGTTTTGGTCTCCCATCCTGTCTTGTCAGCCTGGATCTGAAATGTCTCAACTTGTTGAGACTCTGAATTGGATTTGATTTGATTGAATTGGAAAAGTATTAAAAAAAACTACCCTTTTGGCTAAGATCAAGTGTAGTATGGATCGCCTGCACTTGGTTGAGGTCATTAGGTTATACTGAGGCTTCATGTGTTTCATATGAAGCAATTTTTAAAAGCGGCATCTCGGCCTTTTGGCTAAGATGCAAATGAGCTCAAGTCTTGGAGGAGGATCCTCCCCCTTCTCCAATCAGCTTGACTCATGTCGATCAGGCCCAGGACAGAGTGGTTTTGGTCTCCCGCCCTGTCTTGTCAGCCTGGATCTGAAATGTCTCAACTTGTTGGGACTCTGAATTGGATTTGATTTGATTGAATTGGAAAAGTATTTAAAAAAAACTACCAGTTATTCATAATGAGCAACTTATTGTTGATCAGTATGCCAGACCTAAAATTGGAGTACTGAGCTTGGTTAGGTTGTGCATGTCATTCAAATCTTCTTCAACCACTGTAGGTTTGAGACGTTAAGTTTCAAAGATGGCATCTTGGTCACCGTGATGTATCTGGTTGCTTCAGATTCAAGGCTGCGTCAATGACAAGGCTAGTAGGGCACAATAGAGGCCATTATAGGTGCTTTTGTTTCAAGATTGTGAGTTCTCGTTTCTTACCAATTTCTATTAATGTCTTGAATCTATCATTTGAGGGTTCTAATAGAATGGAGGAGGAGAAGAAGGAAGAAGAACCACTGACTGCAGCTTCAGGAGGAGGTCCAGGATGCAGGAGGACCATAGCAAGAACATGAGGATCAGTAGGATAGACCCAGATCATGGCAGCGAATTGCTAAACCAAAGGCATACTAAAGAAGATTCTCCTATTAGCAGATGAATAAGAGACATGCTGTATATGTCTGTGCTTGTTCCAAGCTCTGATAGATCACATTCTTCGGGAGGAACTAACGCCTCATGGACTGGGAGACTATCCCATGCCAATTGACTTCAAGGTCACTGCTGCACTCAATTTCTTTGCCTACGGATCATTCCATAAATCCACAGGGGACCTGCGTGGCATTTTGCAGTCTATCACACATTAATGCATCTTATGTTCCTCACCCATTCCTATGGCCCCTCATACCCTCCATGCCAACTAATGACCTGTCCATGCTCATTCACCGAATATACATTGAGTATAGAAACAACGAGCCATAGAGTAACAAAGGTATTTGTGGAAATACACAGAAAAAAAAACATTCACAAAAGTATCAGAGCAACATGAGGAAGAAAAATAATGCAATGAGTTATTATGATTTGGAATGCAGTGTCTGAAAAGGTAGTGGAAGCAGATTCATGAGATTTGGATAAATGCTTTGTTGGGAAAAAAAATCTAGGTTAAGAGGAACGAGTAGGAGATTGGGATTATTTGGATAGTTCTTCCATAGAGCTAACACAAGCATAATGAACTGGATGGTTTCCTTCTGCGGTGTAACCTTCTATGATTCCACAAATCTCTGAAAATGGCATTCTATGTGGGATAAGTTGCAGATTATAACATTTCATGAAATTCTAGCCAATACAGGGCCTTTCTGCAGCCCATGGAAACATTGCCAGACAGTCGTGACGTATGGTTTCTAAATAATATTTAGATATTGGCAACACTTTAAAATTTATGATTTTGATTATTCCTATATTTAACATCCTATATTTAAAAGATTTTTCAGCTGGTTACATTGTTTTTACTGCCTATTGGTTAAATCGTACTGGAGAGAACTCTAAGTAATACTTTGCACAACCATAAAAGAGTCCTCAAGTCAAAATAAAATCAGCACAAAAATATTCTGTACGGCAAATGTTTATGATTTCTACATTTTTAATGTTAATTTTTAAAATGATTAAAGGCATAATACTACCCTTCTTAGTAGTGGGTGCTTTTGTCTTGTGACATTGCTAGAGGGCTCAGTTGACAGTAATCAGAGATCAGCTGCTCTTCAGTGAATCGTGCAATTTTTGCAGTACATAACAAAACATGTTGATTAGAAGACTGCTACACTGAGTTATACTATATTGCCTATTTACTTGAAAGGTAAAAAATGTAAAAATATGGATCAGAAGGGTCATGCAGTGGTCTATAAACAAGTTCCCATGTTTCTATGAGTAAGGATGTCACAGGATATGGAATACAAGTGGTAAATTGAATTAAAGAACTCATCAGCCATGACCAAATTGAATGTGAAACAGTCTTGAGGACTTCATAGAATCCTTACAATGCAGAAGGAGGATAATCAGCCCATTGAGCCTGCACTGATAACAATCCCACCCAGGTCTTATCCCCGTAATCCCATTTATTTACCCGGCTAGCCCTCCTGATATTAAGAGGAAATTTAGCATGGTGAATCAACCTAACCCATACATCTTTGGAGTCTGGGAGGAGGAAACCGGAGCACCTGGAGAAAACCCACGGAGAGAACGTGCCACTGTGCCGATTTGAATGGCTTACTGCTGTTCCAGTGTTCTTCTACCCTAACTTTCTAACCTAATTTTCCTTAATCATCTTGGAACATAGGGTAGAAACTAGAAGCAGAAGTAGGCCATTCAGCCCTTCGACCCTGCTCCAACATTCATTTTGATCATGGCTGGCCCCTTCCCCCCCATATCCCATAGAACATATCCTGTCCAAACAGAAGCAAAGTTAATTTAATGTATGAAGACAAGATAACAATAAGTAATTCATTGAATTGTAGTTAACAATAACATTTTTGTCTCCTTTCCCATCTTAAAACTTAAGGAATGCCTATGATATACAAATGCACTAATTTCTTGCTGGAATGTAATACTGAAATATGAATAAACCTTAGTGCTTTCTCCATTATGCTATAACATTAGTAGATTGACAGAAATATTCCTCTTAAGAAAATATGCATTTCTGATATCAAAATTAAAGTATTGAACTCTTTAACTTGTAGATAGCCAGAGCATTTCGGTATCTTTTATAGTAACAGATATCTGTTGCAACCTTGATTCCTATCTTCTTATCCCAATAGAGGGCAGCTTGAGAAGTTGAAAGGTAAGACCACGGGCAGGCAATTCAATTCACAGTGTTGTTGTCAGTGCTACTCTTCAAGTTATGGGGAAACAACATATAAAAGCTAAAGTTATTAGCACTAAATGTTGCAGAATAATCTGCCTTAGCGCTATAAAATTGCAATGCACTCATGTTTTTGTAGCCATCTTTTGATGGCTACAAAATCACTCCTATGATAGATGACAGTGATAGCTGCTTGGACCTATTTGTGTATCAGTAATCAACACATTTGTTTTTTGTTGAAGGTGCTGCAATTTCAAGACAAATGATATATTGAATTTCTCCAATAGGTTTCAAGTATTGCATTATTAGTCACATGAAGTCACATGAGTTTTGACAGCTGTTTATGATACAGAATTGTAATAAGATAAGGGGGATTTTCTTCTTTGCTGCACCTAGGGATTCTCAGTTGCAAGATGGAAAACCTGGCACAGAGCTACATGATTCTCTTTGTGGCATCACATGCCAGCAGTTCATTGATAAAGCAGCTGGCTGGCCCTGTGATGTCATTTGCTGAGATGAGTGCTTTCAATTGTACCTTGCATTCCAGGGAAAATATCCTTTGTTGTGAACCTCAAGGATCTCTTCTTCTGGTATTTGCATCAATTGGAAATGAGATGCATTGATTCGTTCTGGCAAATGGTTATTCATCTGGTTATGGACCTCTGACTGTGAAATATTAGTGATGTCGCTCGTAGCAGCCTGGATAGAATCTAATGCAAAGAAATTCAGAGTGGTGGTCACTTTTTCATAGCAAAAGACATGGATGGCATAGTCACCTTTTTCTGCAGGTCTTGCTATATGCGACTACATTGCTCAACAACTACCTGCACAGGCTCCTCATTCATTGCTCCTCAAAGATATCTTGAGTGTTCACTTGGGATTATAAGATCTTCTGTAAGCAGAGCCTATTACCTACTGAACTGTTAAAGGCTGCTTTTCACTTTCTGTTGAATGCTAAGAACAAAGAAAATACAGCAAAGGAACAGGTCCTTCAACCCTCCAAGCCTGTGCCGATCATGATGCCCACCTAAACTAAAACTGTATGCACTTACGGAGTCCGTATCCTTCCATTCCCATCCTATTCATGTATTCGTCTAATTGCCCTTTAAATACCGTTATCGTACCTGCTCCCACCACCTCTCCGGGCAGCGCGTTCCAGACGTCCACCACCCTCTGTGTAAAAATAACTTGCCTCGCACATCTGCTCTAAATTTTCCCCATGCACCTTAAACCTATGTCCCCTGGTATTTGACTTTTCTACCCTAGGACTATCCACTCTGTCCACGTCGCTCATAATCTTGTAAACCTCTATCAGGTCACCCCTCAACCTCCGTCGTTCCAGTGAGAACAAACCAAGTTTATCCAACCTCTCCTCATAGCTAATACCCTCCAGACCAGGCAACATCCTGGTAGACCTCTTCTGTACCCTCTCCAAAGCATCCACATCCTTTTGGTAGTGTGACGACCAGAATTGTACACAATATTCTAAATGAGGCCTAACTAAGGTTCTGTGCAGTTGCAGTATGACCTGCCAATTTTTATACTCAATGCCCTGACCAATGAAGGCAAGCATGGTGTATGCTTTCTTGACCACCTTATCCACCTGCGTTACCATTTTCAGTGAGCAGTGGACATGTGCGCCCCAGATTTCTCTACCTGTCAATACTCCAAAATGTTCTACCATTTACCGTATAATTCCTATATGCATTGGACCTTCCCCAAAATGTATTAGCTCACACTTGTCCGGATTAAACTCCATCTGCCATTTCTCCGCCCAATTCTCCAACTGGTCTATATCTTGCTGCATCCTCTGACAGTCCTCTTCACTATCCACAACTCCACCAATTTTTGTGTTGTCTGTGAATTTACTAATCAGACCAGCTACGTTTTCCCCCAAATCATTTATATAAGCTTCTCCTACAGCTGTTATTGCTGCTGTTCTTTTTCCTTATTGTCTTCCTGCACTCAGTACAAAGTAGCTAAGGCATAATCTATTATCTGCAAATTGCTAAGTCTCTTCAGGTTCGGTAAATATCAGAAGCAGACAATATTGCAACTCACAATTCACTCCAAATTCAAAACCGTCATAAGCTCATAGATCAGTGCCTCAAAATGTTTAGCTGTTTAGATGCAGCCTCATGAAATGATGAACCTTGGTTCAATAAGGAGTGTAGAATAGCATACCAAGAGCAGCACCAGGTGCACTTAGAATGAGGTGGCCACCTGATAAGCAACAATGGAGGACTATATGCACACTGAACAGCAGAAGCAGCATGATATGGACACTTCAAAGCGATTCACAACCAACGGATCAGATCAAGATTTTGCAGTCTTGCCACAAGCAGTTGTGAATGAAGAAACAATTAATGGCATGAAGCGACTCATTGAACATTGCAGTCAGATGTAATGGCAAAGCCTAGCATGTGAATGCAGAAGACAAGGTTTGCAGCCATCTTCAACCAGAATTAATGACTGAGTGATCCAGCTTTGCCTCCTCCTGAGTTCTTTATCGTCACAGAGTCAGTCTTCGGACAGTTGATTCACTTTACTTAATATCACGAAATGACTGAATGTACCACATGGAGCAAAAGTGATGGGCCCCGATAAAATTCCAGCTGTACTCCTGAAGACTTATGCTCCAGAATTAGCTGTGCCTCAAGCATTTAAACAACTAAGTACTTGAGGCACTGGCCTATGAGCTTGTTGCAATAATGTTACCATTGTAACATCGATCCAACAAAGTGGAAAATTCACCAGATATATATGACTTGTTCACAAAATGCAGACAAATCTAATACTGTTAATTATCACCCCATCAAGTATTCTCAATCATTAACAAAGTGATGGAAGGAAATGTTAAACTGTACTGTCAAGCGGCACTTACTCACCAATAATCTAACCATTGACACTCAATTTGGATTCCATCAGGACCACTTTGCTCCAATCTCATTATAGCTGTGATCCAAAAAATGGACAAAAGACCGGAATTCCCATAGTGAAGTGTGAGTGATTATCTTGTCATCAGGTAGCATTTGACCGATTGTGGAATAAGGAACCTAAATAAAATTGAAGGAATCAGGAAGAAACCTTTTTATTGATTTATTTTTATTCATTTTTATGGGATGTGGGTGCCGCTGGCAGGGCTAGCATTTATTGTCCTCCATTTAACTGCCGTCCATTTCAGAGTCATTTGAGAGTCAAATTCATTGCTGTGAGTCTGGAGTCACATGTAGGCCAGACCAGGTAAGGATGGCAGATATGCTTCCCTAAAGGACATTAATGAACCAGGTAGGTTTTTACGACAATCGACAATGGTTTCATGGTCATCATTAGACTTTTAATTACAGATATTTATTGAATTCAAATTTCACCATTTGCTGGGTGGGATTTGAACTCCGGTCTCCAGAGCATTACCCGGGGTCTTATGAAGTGGATGTACAAGGAAGAATCATTCAGAAACATGTAGACCATTTATGAGGATAAGAGTTGTCCCAGCAGCCAATACTGCCCCCTAAAACCATGTTGCCAGCAGGAAATGTTATTGACTAACCAAACAGTGAAGTATCGAGGCAGCCTGAGACAGGCTATTCTGTCATCCCATGGAAATGGATGAAGCTGAGTTACCAGTACCTGAGAAGATACCGGGTATGGTGATTTCTGCAGAAAGCATCCTAGTGCGAGCACCCTGACAGAGGGGTTAGACTGCACCACTAGAAATTGGAAACCATCTGAAAGACTCAACTTATGATGGACTGAATGCATGTGTTTCATGTTCCAACAATTGGGAACTGAGTATAAAAGAACTTGGAGGGGGTTGGATGTGTCATTTTGTCCCTTTTAAGGGGTGATCGGCAGAGAGGGTCATGTGACCTGTGTAACCAATCAGGGACCAGGGTGGGGGATCACCCGAGCAAGGGCAGGCTTTTTAAAATCAGTTTGATCCTGGAAGCTGACTTGCAGCCATGAGGTTGCAACACTCTGAATTATAGTTATATGTAAATAAATGTTGCAGTTGTTATTTACCTAATGGATGAATAGGAATTATTGCTTGTCCAAAATATCTGTCTGCGTTAGAAACTTAGAATATATGCAAATAAATATGGATTTAAACTTTACATATGGCACCAAGACTCTTTAGTTCATATTTTTGTGGCTCAGCAAGATAAAAAGTATAAACTCCTCAGTGTTAATTTACAGAAATGTTTTTGTTGTTTGGCAAATGCAATAAATCTTCAGATTGGGACTATTAACTCAGTTTGTCACCAGGTACTCTGCCTCAGCAGAGATGATTTCACCTGAGATGGCAGTTTGAGATGCAGGGTTGAATAAAATGGAACAGAAACAGGTTATTTGTCTGCCTGCACCAACATATCATTGTGCAAAGTGACATTGGGTCATGTTCCTGATGTCATCATAATGTGGCAGGTGATCAGGCCCAAAAATCTGGAACCCACCCACCTTTATTCAATTTGAATTAAATTGCTTGTTAATGCATCAATTGACTAAAATAATACGTATTGGAATCAATAAAAATTATGGAGTTTGTGATTTATGCCAGGTGGGGATCTTATTTGTTTGAACTGTAAATTTGTAAGCATGGGTTTAAAGACTCTAGCTGAATCCTTAGTTTGAACTCAACAATTCAGGACATAAGAACATAAGAAATAGGAGCAGGAGTAGGCCATCTAGCCCCTCGAGCCTGCCCCGCCATTCAATAAGATCATGGCTGATCTGACGTGGATCAGTACCACTTACCCGCCTGATCCCCATAACCCTTAATTCCCTTACCGATCAGGAATCCATCCATCCGCGCTTTAAACATATTCAGCGAGGTAGCCTCCACCACCTCAGTGGGCAGAGAATTCCAGAGATTCACCACCCTCTGGGAGAAGAAGTTCCTCCTCAACTCTGTCTTAAACCGACCCCCCTTTATTTTGAGGCTGTGTCCTCTAGTTTTAACTTCCTTACTAAGTGGAAAGAATCTCTCCGCCTCCACCCTATCCAGCCCCCGCATTATCTTATAAGTCTCCATAAGATCCCCCCTCATCCTTCTAAACTCCAACGAGTACAAACCCAATCTCCTCAGCCTCTCCTCATAATCCAAACCCCTCATCTCCGGTATCAACCTGGTGAACCTTCTCTGCACTCCCTCCAATGCCAATATATCCTTCCTCATATAAGGGGACCAATACTGCACACAGTATTCCAGCTGCGGCCTCACCAATGCCCTGTACAGGTGCATCAAGACATCCCTGCTTTTATATTCTATCCCCTTCGCAATATAGGCCAACATCCCATTTGCCTTCTTGATCACCTGTTGTACCTGCAGACTGGGCTTTTGCGTCTCATGCACAAGGACCCCCAGGTCCCTTTGCACGGTAGCATGTTTTAATTTGTTTCCATTGAGATAGTAATCCCATTTGTTATTATTTCCTCCAAAGTGTATAACCTCGCATTTCTCAACGTTATACTCCATTTGCCATATCCTCGCCCACTCACTCAGCCTGTCCAAATCTCTCTGCAGATCTTCTCCGTCCTCCACACGATTCACTTTTCCACTTATCTTTGTGTCGTCTGCAAACTTCGTTACCCTACACTCCGTCCCCTCCTCCAGATCATCTATATAAATGGTAAATAGTTGCGGCCCGAGTACCGATCCCTGCGGCACGCCACTAGTTACCTTCCTCCAACCGGAAAAACACCCATTTATTCCGACTCTTTGCTTCCTGTCGGATAGCCAGTCCCCAATCCACTTTAACACACTACCCCCAACTCCGTGTGCCCTAATCTTCTTCAGTAGCCTTTTATGGGGCACCTTATCAAACGCCTTTTGGAAATCCAAAAACACCGCATCCACCGGTTCTCCTCCATCAACCGCTCTAGTCACATCTTCATAAAAATCCAACATGTTCGTCAAGCACGACTTTCCCCTCATGAATCCATGCTGCGTCTGATTGATTGAACCATTTCTATCCAGATGCCCTGCTATCTCCTCTTTAATAATGGATTCCAGCATTTTCCCTACTACAGACGTTAAGCTGACCGGCCTATAGTTACCCGCCTTTTGTCTCCTTCCTTTTTTAAACAGCGGCGTAACATTAGCCGTTTTCCAATCAACCGGCACTACCCCAGAATGCAACGAGTTTTGATAAATAATCACTAACGCATCCACTATTACCTCTGACATTTCTTTCAATACCCTGGGATGCATTCCATCCGGACCCGGGGACTTATCCACCTTCAGTCCCATTAGTCTACCCAGCACTGCCTCTCTGGTAACATTAATTGTATTAAGTATTTCTCCTGCTGCCAACCCTCTATCGTTAATATTTGGCAAACTATTTGTGTCCTCCACCGTGAAGACCGACACAAAAAACTTATTTAAAGACTCAGCCATATCCTCATTTCCCACTATTAACTCCCCCCTCTCGTCCTCCAAGGGTCCAACATTCACTCTAGCCACTCTATTCCTTTTTATATATTTATAAAAACTTTTACTATCATTTTTTATATTAATTGCTAGCCTAGCTTCATAGTCTATCCTTCCTTTCTTTATCGCTTTCTTAGTCTCTCTTTGTTGTTTCTTAAATTTTTCCCAATCACTTGTTTCTCCACTATTTTTGGCCACTCTGTACGCAGCTGTTTTTATTTTAATACTCTCCTTTATTTCCTTCGTTATCCACGGCTGGTTCTCCCTTTTCTTACAATCCTTGTTTTTTGCTGGAATATATTTTTGCTGAGAACTGAAAAGGATCTCCTTAAAAATCCTCCACTGTTCCTCAGCTATCCTACCTGCCAGCCGGCTCTCCCAGTCTACCTTAGCCAATTCATCCCTCATCCTATCATATTTCCCTCTGTTCAAACAGAGGACACTGGTTTGGGACCAAACTTTCTCCTCTTCCATCTGAATCAGAAATTCGACCATATTGTGGTCACTAGACCCAAGAGGGTCCTTCACAATAAGATCCTTAATTCTACCTACCTCGTTACACAATACCAGATCCAAAATAGCTCGTTCCCTCGTCGGTTCCGTCACATGCTGTTCAAGGAAACTATCCCGACAGCATTCTAAGAACTCTTCCTCCATTCCACCCTTACCGACTTGAGTCTTCCAGTCAATGTGCATGTTGAAGTCCCCCATGATTATTGCCGTTCCGTTTTTACACGCATCCCTTATCTGCTTGTTTATAGCCCTCCCTACCTCAACATTATTATTTGGGGGCCTATATACCACACTTACTAGTGTCTTTCTCCCTCTACTATTCCTCATCTCTACCCATAATGATTCCACGTTTTGTTCCTCAGAGCCTATGTCATCCCTCAGTACTACCCTGATATTATCTCTTATTAATAGCGCGACCCCACCACCTTTTCCTTCCTGTCTATTCTTCCTAAATGCCTGATACCCCTGGATATTCATCTCCCAGTCCTGGTCACCTTTCAGCCACGTTTCTGTAATGGCCACTAGATCGTACCCACTCATGCTGATTTGCACCATCAACTCATTTACCTTGTTCCGAATGCTTCGTGCATTCAGGCAAAGTGTCCTTATTCCAGCTTTTATCTGGACCCGCTTTGATGAGTCGCGAACACCCTCTCCCTCTACTCCCTTATCTAAATTACCGCCTTCATTCACTTGCACCCTCTCCTCTACCATTAATTTTGTAATTCCCCTTACCCCTGCATCCTCCACCCCATCAATTAGTTCCTTGATCCTAGTCAACTCTTCTAGCTCCCCTCCCCCCAACCTATCTAGTTTAAATTCTCCCCAGCAACCTTAGCCAACCTACCGGCCAGGATATTGGTCCCCGTGTGATTCAAGTTCCACCCGTTTTTTGTATACAGATCACCCCTGCCCCTAAAGAGGTCCCAATGGTCCAGGAACCTGAATCCCTGCCCCCTGCACCAGTCCCTCAGCCACACATTCATCTTCCACCTCACTCCATTCCTGCCCTCACCTTCCCGTGGCACAGGCAGTAATCCTGAGATTACTACCTTTGCTTTCCTCTTTCTCAGCTGTCTCCCTAATTCCCTGTACTCCCTTTTCATGACCCCTTCTCCCTTCCTACCCACATCAGCGGTACCAATATGTACCGCTACCTCAGGCTCCTCTCCCTCCCACCTCAGGATTTCCGGGACGCGACTAGCGACATCCTGGATCCCGGCCCCAGGGAGGCAGACCACCATGCGAGAATCCCGCCTACCTCCGCAGAAACGCCTGTCTGTCCCCTTCACCATCGAGTCCCCGATTAATACCGCCTTCCTCCTCTTTTCCTTAGCCCTCTGAGTTACAGGGCTGGACTCCACTGCGGAGACACGGCCACTGCTGCTTCCGCCAGGCGGGCTGTCCCCCCCAGCAGTACTCAAGCAGGAGTACTTGTTGTGCAGGGGCAAATCCATTGGGGTGCTCTCAACCACCCTAGCCTTACCCTTCCTGGCCATCACCCACTTGGCCTCCTCCCGTTGCCCTGGTGTGACCACCTGATGATAGCTCTTGTCTATCACCTCCTCATTCTCCCTCATCAGCCTAAGATCCTCGAGCTGCAGTTCCAGCTCCCTAACACGGTCCCTCAGGAACCGCAGCTCGACACACCCCTCACAGATGTGGATGTCCGGGAGGCCAGATGCCTCCAGGACCTCCCACATCCTACACTGGGAACAACACACTGGTTTCACACTCATACTGGACACTTTATGTCAAGTAAGACAGTGAAAAGTTAATAAGAGTGTAAGGAAACAAAAACTCACCCCTGCTCGTCCAAGCCCTGTGAGCCAAAGCCCTGACAGCTCACTCAACTTCCCACTCACTCTGCTGCCCGCTACGATGCTGCCCGCTGTATACTTTGGTGCGCTTTTAAACCCTCCAAAAACTTCCCCAGGCCTCTCCTGGCCCGACTTCCGGTTTTGAAAAAAACCTCCGATTTTAAACCCAAAATTAACTGAAAAAATAAATAATTAATTAAAGTCAGAAAACCCACTCTCTTACCCTCAGCCTGCTCCTGGGAACAAATCCCTGATATTAACAACTGATATTAAACCCAAACAACTGAGATTAAACCCAAACAACTGATATTAAACCCAGAACAACTGAGATTAAACCCAGAACAACTGATATTAAACCCAAACAACTGAGATTAAACCCAAAACCCAAAACCCAGGACACTGTGATTGATGCCTAATGTAGAAAGTCATGTTTGAATGGTAAACATTTGTTATTTTGAGGCCTCACTTTTCCTGCTGAGAGGTGAATTTAGACCCTCAACTGCACCTTGGACTTCTTGGTAAGGAAAACATGGGAATAGTTTTCTCTATAGGAGAGACATCCTTCAGCAAGGAGGAAGATTGAAAGGGAGAAGAAGAAAGGAGAGCATTGGTGATACATGAGGGTGCCAGAGCTGCGCTGAAACAATAAGGTGATGTAGACATATTGATACATTAGTGGAGGTGCAGAAGAACTTATGCTGCTGCTCATGTATATAGGCAGAGAATGAGCAATCTTCAGATGTCAGAAACACAGTGCCCGAGAGACTCGGGCTCTCAAGATCCACAGCGACCTCTCATTATGATATGCTGGCAGGGGGGATCACTTCCAACTGCATAGGTGGCCATCCAATGCCAGTTGCTGTAAAGGTACTGTTGTGCTGAATTTGTTTCCCAACAGAATTCTTTCAGGCTGCATATGGAGACCTCAGTGGCATTTCGCAGCCTGTTGCACACCATTATTTTAAGGTCTTCACAGACTCAATGTTCAGAGATGTATTTAATTATTTATTTTTTCAAGGCAGTGGACGTGGTATATATGGATTTTAGTAAGGCGTTTGATAAGGTTCACCATGGTAGGCTTCTGCAGAAAATGCAGATGTATGGGATTGGGGGTGATCTAGGAAATTGGATCAGGAATTGGCTAGCGGATAGGAAACAGAGGGTGGTGGTTGATAGTAAATATTCATCATGGAGTGCGGTTACAAGTGGTGTACCTCAGGGATCTGTTTTGGGGCCACTGCTGTTTGTAATATTTATTAATGATCTGGATGAGGGTATAGTTGGGTGGATTAGCAAATTTGCTGATGACACCAAAGTCGGTGGTGTGGTAGACAGTGAGGAAGGGTGTCGTAGTTTGCAGGAAGACTTAGACAGGTTGCAAAGTTGGGCCGAGAGGTGGCGGATGGAGTTTAATGCGGAGAAGTGTGAGGTAATTCACTTTGGTAGGAATAACAGATGTGTTGAGTATAGGGCTAACGGGAGGACTTTGAATAGTGTGGAGGAGCAGAGGGATCTAGGTGTATGTGTGCATAGATCCCTGAAAGTTGGGAATCAAGTAGATAAGGTTGTTAAGAAGGCATATGGTGTCTTGGCGTTTATTGGTAGGGGGATTGAATTTAGGAGTCGTAGCGTTATGTTGCAACTGTACACAACTCTGGTGCGGCCGCACTTGGAGTACTGTGTGCAGTTCTGGTCCCCACATTACAGGAAGGATGTGGAGGCTTTGGAGAGGGTGCAGAGGAGGTTTACCAGGATGTTGCCTGGTATGGAGGGGAGATCCTATGAGGAGAGGCTGAGGGATTTGGGATTGTTTTCGCTGGAAAGGCGGCGGCTAAGAGGGGATCTTATTGAAACATATAAGATGATTAGAGGTTTAGATAGGGTGGATAGTGATAGCCTTTTTCCTCTGATGGAGAAATCCAGCACGAGGGGGCATGGCTTTAAATTGAGGGGGGGTAGTTATAGAACCGATGTCAGGGGTAGGTTCTTTACCCAGAGGGTGGTGAGGGATTGGAATGCCCTGCCAGCATCAGTAGTAAATGCGCCTAGTTTGGGGGCGTTTAAGAGATCCGTAGATAGGTTCATGGACGAAAAGAAATTGGTTTAGGTTGGAGGGTCACAGTTTTTTTTTTTTTTTTTAACTGGTCGGTGCAACATCGTGGGCCGAAGGGCCTGTTCTGCGCTGTAATGTTCTATGTTCTATGTTCTATGTATGCACTGCATGTGGCTCAAAGTCATTCCACGTAGAATGGGAGAGTCATGAGAAAGTCCAGTCGGCACATTCATTGTCTTGAGTCCTTTACATTTAAGGCATCCTGAACCGCCTCCAATATTGGAAAGTCATATATATGTTTCCCAAAATAATGTTCAATTGCACTTACAGAATGGATGAACCTATTCTGGAGGGATAGTGGAAGTACTGACATGTTGTCAAGAAGCTTGAATAAAATAAAGATTTAAGAATTGGATCAAATAAAGGTTAAAGAAGCTTGGAAAAAATAAAGTTTAAAGAATTTGATGAAGGGAATTGATGAGTTTGTCTGGAAGGTTTTTGATTTGTGAATTAACTTAGCAACAAGGTAAACAAATATTTACTTAAGCGAAGTAGAGAATAATAGTGTAGAATTATAGGTTTTAAAAGTATAGAAAGATATGAGTCCAAAGTGGAGACATAATACATATCACACTGATATAATAAAAGCATGACTTCTAAGGGGAGTTGATTAGATTGAATGAGATCAAAAGGAAACAACGCTACATCAGTATCACGGTTAATTAGCTCTGTACAGCAGCAGAAGCAGCTGATGAGCAGCTATGACCATAGCCATGCCCAGCAGGAAACAGAAGTTCTCCTGAAAGCAGGATTCTATGCTCGAAACTGCTATTTGAAAACCTCAAATACGCTGAATCAGAAGAAAGGCTTCCCAAAAATTAAAAGTATAATTTGTGGGTGATAATTATTTTTTAGATTCGGCTCATTGAGTTAAACTATAGGTAATGTTGTTTTGGGACAAGGGACATTCTCAGAGCTTGGGAATGTAAATAGATGTGGGACGGGGTTAATTCGAAGTATGTGTGTGTGCGCGCGTGGCCATCATTGTAGTTAAGTTATCTTTGTTTTGTATTGTAGCCTTTCTTGTGTGTTTTTACATTTAATAAACATTCCTTTATTTGAATGACCACAATAAGAGCAACCCTTTCCTTGTATATCTTTCCTCTCATTAAACCAAAGTGCAAAATAAACAATTAAGAACTGGCGTTCCAAGTAGCCCTTTTGCATTCTGGGATACCCTCGCATCTAACACCAGTAGAGTTTTGTTACTTAGTAATAAACTTTTGAAACTTAGTAATAGACACTGTTGTTGGACATGTGATCTCAATACTAATTCACACAAGTGTACTTTCATTTTTTGTTCATTTGTTGAAAAAATGGTAAGATCAAAAGCAAGTATGAGTGATTTTTGATGTGCTTTATTTTCTTGGTTACGAAATGGTAGTCGATATTTGTTAAATGAATGTACTGTTTTGAAGCACATCTTACTGGTATTGTACACGTGCAAATAAAGTGCTTTATAATATAATTAGTACGGGTAAGTAAAATTATGCTGGCCTTGCTATCCCAATGGCAGTTCAACAATTTGTATTTAGACAACAAGTTAATATCAAACTTCAGTAATTTACCAGTAGATGGTGCTCTTAAATAATTCATTGCAGTATAGTTTGTGCAAATTTACTGAGGTCGGGTGGATGATAATACCACACCAGAGTTTGATTTGGAGATCCAGTGTATTTTAACTGAGACTTGATTTAAATGCTGCCAAACATTTCTGGTGGAAAGTGAAAATTGGCTGGTGGGGAAGGATGAAAATTGGACAGCCCAGAAGCCACCTACTGACATCAGGATGCCATCTGCAAGGATCTCCCTGGGTTGGTGGGGTAGGGGAGCGCAGGGAGCGGATGCGATTGTAGGAGTTTTGCAGTTGGGGAGAAAGGCTTAGCCCAGAACAGTAGAAACCTAGACTATTTTTTGTGGAGCAGAGCACACCTGCTCATGCAGAGAGGGTTTTTAAATGAGCTTCAGTAACATAGAACATAGAACATAGAAAGCCACAGCACAAACAGGCCCTTCGGCCCACAGGTTGCGCCGATCACATCCCCACCTCTAGGCCTATCTATAGCCCTCAATCCCATTAAATCCCATGTACTCATCCAGAAGTCTCTTAAAAGACCCCAACGAGTTTGCCTCCACCACCACCGACGTCAGCCGATTCCACTCACCCACCACCCTCTGAGTGAAAAACTTACCCCTGACATCTCCTCTGTACCTACCCCCCAGCACCTTAAACCTGTAACCTCACTAGTTTCCCAACAGCTCTATATGGATAGATAGATTCAGTGGGTTAAAATACCACTCAGATCCCATGTATGTATTTATTAATGAGGATTCTTTTTAGAATCTGATCGGATTCTTATCTGCCATCTAAATCAGTGATGTTAAAATCGCTGATCAGTAGTAATGGAGTCACTCTTCTTGCCGATCAGTTAATCTGTTGCTAATCTCAACTCACTCTTTTAAATTCAGACACTTTTAAGTACAGAACTTAAATATTGCTGTAACGTGAGACTTGTTGTCAAAGGTTTTGTGCCTTGCCTTCATCAGGATAAATGCCAGAATGCCAAATTTCAAATGATCGCAACAATTTACACCACAGAAAAGAAAGGGTGCTGTTTGGTTGGCAAGTCAGTTGGTTAGCTGATGAATTGCCATGGAGAAAGCAATGGGGAACTATAAGATCCCTAAACTCCCAAGTTAAAAAAAGGCTAAGGCTTGAACATCTTCATTTTGCAAAGAATGTGTATGAATGTATGCCACTTCCAGTGAGTACAAATGAGCCAAGTTATGAGCATGATTGTTCATCTTTAAGTTGGTTGTCGTATAACTATTAACACACTCAGGATTATTCAGCAAGTTCTGAACAATCACAGAATCACATTTAATGGGAGATATTGGAGGCGATCTTACTGGCTTGTCACGCTGGTCAATCGGTGTGGCAAGCCAGGAAGGTTGTGAGAGAGGCGAAAAGTCGGGTTCGTGCCCAGTTTCGCACATCTCATGATCTTACCGGCCCTGAATTGCCGGAGCAATCAGCCTTGTGCCTGGGAAGGACATGAGGCTCATTTAAATATTTCAATTCTAATTTAAAGTTATTAGTGAGTCCGGGACGCAATTGTCCAGGCTCACGTACCTTAACCAAAATAATTATTTATTAGTGTCACAAATAGGCTTACATTGAGACTGCGCTTAAGTTATTGTGAAAATCCCCTAGTCCCCACACTCCCGCGCCTGTTCGGGTACACTAAGGGAGAATTTAGCATGGCCAAAATACCGAACTAGCATGTCTTTTGGACTGTGGGAGGAAACCAGAGCACCCGGAGGAAACCCACACAGACACAGGGAGAATGTGCAGACTCCACATAGACAGTGACCCAAGCCAGGAATTGAACCTGGGTCCCTGGCGCTGAGAGACAGCAGTACTGCACCACTATGCCGCCCACAACGACGTCGCCGGTGGAGGTTCTCACCAGCGAGGATCACCAGCAAAGGGAACCTGACATGATGGCCTCACCAGTGGGCCCAGTGGCCATTCATGCCCCTGGGGTGGTTGGGGACAAGGGGGCAGTGCCCCTTGGACCCTGGCAGTGCCAGCCTGACACCCTGGAGGTGCCCACAGGACACCCTGGTACTGCCCACAGGGCAGTAACAAGAGGTGGTGCCTAAGGGGAGGGGCAGAGCCTGAAGAAGAGGCAGCATATGTGGAGCTGCACTCTCTGCAATGGGAGATCACTGGGACAGTGATCAATGGTGGGGGGATGCTGAACGGGGGCAGCGATTGACCGTGGGAGGTAAACTGGGGTGACGATCAATGGGGGGGGGGGGGGTGAACAGGATTATCGATCAATGAGGGAGTGAATTGGGGTGGCGATCAACTCGGGGTGTGAACGGGAATGGCTATTGACCAGAGGGGTGAGTGGCAGTGATCGTGGAGGACTGAGAACGGTGTGGGTGGGAGGGCAATGTCCAGGAAGTGGGGTAAGTGAAAATTTTCCAGTGCACTGACTGAACTCTTCTACATAGTTAGTGCATTTGGAGATAAGACTCATGTACAGGTGCCCACTGGACTCCATCCACTCCCCCTGCTGGCGAGAAGTTTAACGTTTATTTATTAGTGTCACAAGTCGGCTTACATTAACACTGCAATGAAGTTACTGTGAAAATCCCCTAGTCGCCAGTCTGGCGCCTGTTCAGGTACACTGAGGGAGAATTTAGCATGACCAATGCACCTAACCAGCACGTCTTTCGGACTATGGGAGGAAACCGGAACACCCGGTGGAAACCCACAGACATGGGGAGAATGTGCAGACTCCACAAAGACAGTTACCCATGCTGGGAATGGAACCCGGGTCCCGGGTGCTGTGAGGCTGCAGTGCTAACCACTGTGTCACTGTGCCACCTCATCACACATTGCCCCATTTATAATATTTGAATTTTTCTGTCGCCGAAAAAACGGGTCTGAAACTCTCCCATTTTCACACTTGTCTGGCACATATAATTTTCTTGGTAAGATCATCCCCATTTCGTTTTGGGCTTTGCAAGCAGGGGCTGATTGAGTACAACTTGTACTCTGCCTATTATGAAGAACTGAAGGATCATGCTATTGATTCAGTCAGCCTAACACTTACATACCTGACATCACACCAATTTCAGACATTCTACCTGCCACACAATCGAGAAATGTCATATGTGAATTTCAGTGCCGATGTAATGCCAGATACGTGGGCAGAATTTATGACTGGGCAGCTATAGTTTGTGAAATGAACAGTTATCTGTTTGTAATATCTTGGAAGGAGTGGCGACCACCAAGTGGGGTGGAGAAAGAACTATTTATTAACAGTAAAAAACTATGTGCGAGACAGTGAGGTAAATAGTACCGATTACTTCAACTCCGTTCCCAGACTGCTTGGGAGAGCCCGCGCTCAGCACCAGGATTTGCACGCTTCGGCCCGATTGGCCAAAGGTGTCATATGATCCTCCGAAACATTGCCCCTTAAAGGGGCTTGTTACTACACTGTTGAATGGCCTTTTTCATTCTTGTTCTTATTGTAGAGCGCTATAACAGTAAAAATATTTTTCCATTTATTTACCTATAAAAAATCTGTTTGCTGTGCAATTGCTCAGTTTGCATTATTTGCACACCCACTACTAATGCAATAGCTGAGGGCTGAATTTCATGTGGAGGAGTATGTGGGTGGAGTGTTAAAACTGGTGAAATTGACAGCAGGTTGGGAAGCTGGTTCCAAGCTGCCAGCTTCGGCATTTCAGCACATTAGTATGGATGCATGTAACTATGTTGGAAGAAGTGGATTGTCAATTAACATATGTTAATCACTTTATTAGAGGGATTGTGACACAGAATTTTGACTTCAACATTATACCCATACGTTTCCCAAGCTTCCTGAAACTTGCCAGTGAGAGCAAGATGAGTGGACAGTGCCAACTGAGGGATGTGAATCAATCTCAGGGAAATATGCCAACAAATGCTCAGTACTCACAGCTGCTATCTTATCTGCTAGTGAGAAAGAGTTTGTTCACAATACCCTTGCGAAGAGATCACTTCATACACTGTGGAGCTTATTTGTTACACCTTGAAGTTTACTTTCTGCATTTTGGAGATTTGTTCTATCAGGGTGGGTGCTGTTTGTGCCTTATTAGATTGGAACTCAGATGAGGATGAAGATGACCAGCAACAGCACCAATAACTGTGTCCCGCTGGTCACATGCTTCTGCCACAGACTTGACCAGGATCTCCCAGCTGGCTACCCACAAATACATTGAACAAGTCACTGATTGCTTGTTTGCCAAGGCTGGAATTCCATCAACTTTGCCTGTGATACTCCAGCCAGAACGGACAAATGCTCAGGGTTGCAGACGTGGCTGCTTTACACAGATGGAGGGCAACATATTCTGCACACATGGCATAACAGGCAGAGGTATTCACCAACAGCTTGCACTCTATTGGTTTGCAGCCAAAAAAGATGCAGTCCTGCGCAAGATTTCCGGGCTGCTTCCATGGTGCATTATTCCACAGCAGTCCAAGCTCTCTGATTTCTTTGACTAGGATCAGAGATAGAGAGCTGGATTTAATGGGGCATGAGGAGGCAGGTCTTCGCTACATTTGAGATAATGAGAAGGGTCGAGCGGTCCCATGCCAATGTGACTTTCGTTGCTTTCCAGGAGTGAAAAACATCAGAACAGATACTTTCACTCAGAATTTACAAGGGGGTCTGACCATGATTAGTTGCCATAATTTTGATGGAAATCCACTTATGTGGTTTATCTTGGGGTCTCAGTTGATTTCCTGTCAAAGTTATAACAGCTGATAGGGAAAATTCCCAAAGGAATTCTCACCATTTTGCTTGCTCTCTGTTTTCAGTCCTCCCGCAGGTCATTCAAGGGTCTCATCCTGCTGTTATGAAGATTTAAACAGCAGCGAGAGATGGAATTAGCAGCTGTCACTATGCGGGTTGATGCTGGACAAAGTACGGTTGTGACGAAGGGGCAGCACTCCGAAAACGAGTGGCTTTTGCTACCAACTAAACCTGTTGGGCTTTAACCTGGTGTTACAAAGTACGGTTACCAGGCTAACCATGGGTGGGATTCTCCAATCTCATTCATCTCGCTCCTGTTCGTCCTGCGCGTCTCCTCCACCCCCCCTCCCCCCCACACACAGTGCCAGTGACAATGGAGAAATGTCCATTGAGACCATCAGTCAAAATTCCATTCTCTGCAGTCGCACCGGAGAATCCCAGCCACGGACGTGGTCAAAGGATGAGAAGAAAATTGATTAGAGAGAAAATATAAGAGCATACCCTCAATAAATAAGAAATTTCAATCACATTTATTTAAAAATAAAATGTTTTATTGACCCTGAATTTCCTTGTCATCTTCACCACAAATGCTGTCATCACAGAGGTTGTTGCACTGAAAAGATTGAAGAAATTATCATTTTGGAGTATTTTAGTAATATATGCTAATTTTCTCCCAGGAATTTGCTGTAGGAGTTCCTCAGGGTAGAGGAACTCCTACAGCAGTTACAGCAGTCCCCAATTATCTTCAGCTGTTTCATCAATGCCCTTCTGTACATCATAAGGTTAGAAGTGGTGATGCCCACTGATGATTGCACAATGTTCAACGTATTTGCTTCTCCTCAAAGACTGAAGCAGTCCATGTCCTTGTGCATCAAGACCTGGACTACATTCAGGCTTGGGCTGATAATTGGCAAGAAATATTTGCAACACAAAAGTGCCAGGCAATGACCATCTCCAACAAGAGAGAATCTAACCATCTATCCTTGACATTCAACGGGCTTTCCATTGCTGAATCCCTCAAAATCAACATGCTGGGTGGTACCATTAACCAGAAGCTAAATTGGACCAGCCATATAAATACTGTGGCTACAAGACCGGGCCAGAGGCTGGAAATTCTGTGGCAAGTAACTCACCTCATTATTCCCCAAAGCCTGTCCACCATCAACAAAGTACAAGCCAAGAGTGGAATGGAATACCTGCCTGGATTAGTGCAACTCCAGCAATGCTCAAGAAGTTCAACACCATCCAGGGCAAAGTAGCCCACTTGATTGGTACCTCATTCACCACCTTAAACATTCACTCCCATCCCCCACTGATGTACAATGGCAGCTGTACTATCTACAAGATGTACTGCAACAAGTCATCAAGGTTCCATCGACAACAATTCCAAACATGCAACCTCTACCACTTAGAAGGACAAGGGCAGTAGATACATGGGAGCATCACCACTCCACCAGCTGCACGTTCCCGACCAAGGCACACAACATCCTGATTTGGAACTGTATCGCATATCCATAACTGTTGCTGAGTGAAAATTCTGGAACTCTTTTCCTAACAGCACTGTGTGCACACCTACACTATATGAACTGCAACCATTCAAGAGTGCTGGTCACTATTAACTCCTAAAGGGAAATTAATGCTGGCCTAGCCAGTGACACCCACATCCCATGAACAAAAAATATGTTTACAAAATTACAGTAAATTGCATTTTTTAACTCCAGAGCTCTCTTACATAGCTGCACTAAATAGACAGATTTTATTGGGTTTGCAGTCTTCTGAGGAACTTCCTTACCTCTTGATAATTTTTGATCACTGGCAACTGCATTTTATTTACCATGGCACTGTCATCTCTTCCCATATTTTCTTTTGGGTGACTGATTCCTCTCACCCCCAAACCCACACTCAGGTCAACTTACAGGGGGGATTTTACCCTCCTGCCTGCCATGGGAATCTTAGTGGGCCGGGGGGCGGCGGGCGGACCATGCTAGGTCCGTTGAGGTTGGGCGGAATTTTCAGTTTTGTGGCGAGTGTGACTGGAAAATCCCGTCCTGAATGTTGCAGCCAGACAGGCAATTTTATGTCATCATGGTGTGACAAGGGTATCAACTTCAGTGTGTCTAGGCTAGGGTAGGGAAATCAGGCATCAGACAGAGAACAAAATCCCATCAAGTACCACCCTTGTTAACGTGTACAAACCACACTGGTTCCAAAAGGAATGGTGCATCCAACAGTTGTGTCTCTTCAAGGATGTCATTGGACAAATCTTCCAACTTCATCATAAATATTAATGTTGCTTTGTTTTAGCAGTAAAGTGACCACAACCCTCAACTGTTATAGCTACACATTCTTCCAGATTGTCGCAATGAATCTGTGTACCATTAATCTGGTGCTGTCAGCGTATGTATCGTGCAAATGTCATATTTCAAATAATGATCAAATTTCCTACTGTGGCATTTGCCCAAACAACAGACATACAGTGCCATTACCTGGATGCGCAGCTTACCTGTGATCAGGTCTTGCCACTGAATAGAGAATTTTTAATTTTTTTTCCGTGGGATGTGGGCATCACAGGCTTGGTCATCATTTATTACCCATCCCTAATTGCCTTGCGAAGGTAGTTGTGTGTTGCCTTATTGAACTGTTTCAGTCCATGTGTTGCAGGAACACCAATAGTGCTGTTAGGAAGGGAGTTCCAGGGTTTTAATCCAGTGACAGTGAAAGAACAGTGATATCGTTCCAAGCCAGAATGATGTGTGGCTTTGAGGTGAACTTGCAGGTGGTGATGTTCCCACGCATCTGGTGCCCTTGTATTCAAAGCAGATGTTGCAGCACATCTTCATCAACTAATAGACCCCAGTGACACCTTGGCCTGTCCTCCTTTTATGCACTGGTTCAATAGGATTTTTCCTGCATGCTTTATGTGTGTGTGTGTGTGCAGGAGTTCAAAACTATTCAATTGTCTACTTCCTGTTCATACACAAGAACTCATAACAAGTTTCCAGCTATTACAAAGCAATATTTCTCCAGTGCTGCAGTTAACATAAAGTAAATTCAGACCATAACTATTTCCATACAAATGACTGCTATAATGCAATCTTAGACATCCATGTTTTGAATAAACTGAAGGTCGATAAGTCCCCTGGGCCTGATGAAATGTATCCTAGGATTCTGTGGGAGGCAAGGGATGAGATTGCAGAGCCTTTGGCGTTGATCTTTGGGTCCTCGCTGTCCACGGGGATGGTGCCAGAGGACTGGAGAATGGCGAATGTTGTTCCTCTGTTTAAGAAAGGGAATAGAAATGACCCTGGTAATTATAGACCGGTTAGTCTTACTTCGGTGGTTGGTAAATTGATGGAAAAGGTCCTTAGGGATGGGATTTACGACCATTTAGAAAGATGCGGATTAATCCGAGATAGTCAGCACGGATTCGTGAAGGGCAAGTCGTGCCTCACAAATTTGATAGAATTTTTTGAGGAGGTATCTAAGTGTGTTGATGAAGGTAGGGCAGTTGATGTCATATACATGGATTTTAGTAAGGCGTTTGATAAGGTCCCCCATGGTCGGCTTATGATGAAAGTGAGGAGGTGTGGGATAGAGGGAAAGTTGGCCGATTGGATAGGTAACTGGCTGTCTGACCGAAGACAGAGGGTGGTGGTCGATGGAAAATTTTCGGATTGGAGGCAGGTTGCTAGCGGTGTGCCGCAGGGATCAGTGCTTGGTCCTCTGCTCTTTGTGATTTTTATTAATGACTTAGAGGAGGGGGCTGAAGGGTGGATCAGTAAATTTGCTGATGACACCAAGATTGGTGGAGTAGTGGATGAGGTGGAGGGCTGTTGTAGGCTGCAAAGAGACATAGATAGGATGCAAAGCTGGGCTGAAAAATGGCAAATGGAGTTTAACCCTGATAAATGTGAGGTGATTCATTTTGGTAGGACAAATTTAAATGTGGATTACAGGGTCAAAGGTAGGGTTCTGAAGACTGTGGAGGAACAGAGAGATCTTGGGGTCCATATCCACAGATCTCTAAAGGTTGCCAGTCAAGTGGATAGAGCTGTGAAGAAGGCCTATAGTGTGTTAGCTTTTATTAACAGGGGGTTGGAGTTTAAGAGCCGTGGGGTTATGCTGCAACTGTACAGGACCTTGGTGAGACCACATTTGGAATATTGTGTGCAGTTCTGGTCACCTCACTATAGGAAGGATGTGGAAGCGCTGGAAGGAGTGCAGAGGAGATTTACCAGGATGCTGCCTGGTTTGGAGGGTAGGTCTTATGAGGAAAGGTTGAGGGAGCTAGGGCTGTTCTCCCTGGAGCGGAGGAGGCTGAGGGGAGACTTAATAGAGGTGTATAAAATGATGAAGGGGATAGATAGAGTGAACGTTCAAAGACTATTTCCTCGGGTGGATGGAGCTATTACAAGGGGGCATAACTATAGGGTTCGTGGTGGGAGATACAGGACGGATATCAGAGGTAGGTTCTTTACGCAGAGAGTGGTTGGGGTGTGGAATGGACTGCCTGCAGTGATAGTGGAGTCAGACACTTTAGAAACATTTAAGCGGTTATTGGATAGGCACATGGAGCACACCAGGATGATAGGGAGTGGGATAGCTTGATCTTGGTTTCAGATAAAGCTCGGCACAACATCGTGGGCCGAAGGGCCTGTTCTGTGCTGTACTGTTCTATGTTCTATGTTCTAAATATTCTTCTTATTGAAATAAGTTGACACATAAATTCGATGCATTTTAAAATGACAAAGATTCCTGACAACTTTACAGAGCAGCAAGAACATCTGTTAGTGTAAATAATGTAATACTGCATGGTACAGTGGTAATACTGGGCAGAATCTTATTGAGGTGATGGGGTCATGCCTGTTTTCTGGGGGATGGAAGTTTTGCTTATCGGCAGCTGCAAGCCAATCAGATTCTCGCCAGCAGGGGGAGTGGGCAGAGCTTATTCTTGCCTGGAAGATGAGTGCTGAGCTCTAAGGGTGCCGTTACACAGTGCACTGGGAGATGTAATTCTCCCCCCCACCCCCTCCGGGATAGCGCACCCTCAATCGCCAATCCCGACATCTCCAATCTCCATCCCCATATCATCGCCCTGGACATCGCCCCCTCACCACCCCTGATCGTCATTCCAGCTGACGCCCACCCACTTCTGATTGCTACCTTGGCCAGTCCCCCTCCCCTAATTGCCTCCCCGGCCGATGTTAATCCCCAGCACCAATGCAAATTCCTCCCCCCTCTTAGGAGCTCCCCCTGCCTCTCCCGGCCAAGGTCCTGACCCCTCAAGCCTCACCCCCTTGGCAATGCCCAGTGGACAGTGCCAGGGTGCCAGACTGGTACTGTCAAGGAGGGGACCTCGACTGGCAAGCAAGTAAGGACAAGTGAGCCCGAACATCATAAATATTGGGAGTGAAGCTGTTTTTACCAGCAATTCAATACCAGTAGCATCACGAGAGGTGAAAAACCAGGTGCAAACCGAGGAGATAAGGTCGCCCCCTGAGTGCCTTTGATAAAAGTGTGTCCTTCCTGCCTTCAAGCTTGCTCAGTAAGAAATTTAACAACACCAGGTTAAAGTCCAACAGGTTTATTTGGTAGCAAAAGCCACACAAGCTTTCGGAGCTCCAAGCCCCTTCTTCAGGTGAGTGGGAATTCTGTTCACAAACAGGGCATATGAAGACACAAACTCAATTTACATGAATAATGGTTGGAATGCGAATACTTACAGCTAATCAAGTCTGTAAGATACAAACAACGTGAGTGGAGAGAGCATCAAGACAGGCTAAAAAGATGAGCATTGTCTCCAGACAAGACAGCCAGTGAAACTCTGCAGGTCCAGGCAAGCTGTGGGGGTTACAAATAGTGTGACATGAACCCAATATCCCGGTTGAGGCCGTCCTCATGTGTGCGGAACTTGGCTATCAGTTTCTGCTCAGCGACTCTGCGCCGTCGTGTGTCGTGAAGGCCGCCTTGGAGAACGCTTACCCGAATATCAGAGGCCGAATGCCCGTGTCCTGTCTGGAGACAATACACATCTTTTTAGCCTGTCTTGATGCTCTCTCCACTCACATTGTTTGTATCTTACAGACTTGATTAGCTGTAAGTATTCGCATTCCAACCATTATTCACGTAAATTGAGTCTGTGTCTTTATATGCCCTGTTTGTGAACAGAATTCCCACTCACCTGAAGAAGGGGCTTGAAGCTCCGAAAGCTTGTGTGGCTTTTGCTACCAAATAAACCTGTTGGACTTTAACCTGGTGTTGTTAAACTTCTTACTGTGTTTACCCCAGTCCAACGCTGGCATCTCCACTTCAAACTTGCTACCAGTGATCCACAAGATTCTGGCGACTACTTCCAAAGTATCTTCATCTTTTGTAATTTGGTGCAAATCTAGATTTCCATTTATTGTAATATCTAAAATCATTTGAAAGATCCGTGCATTGTAATCATTGGATATTTGTGAAATACCATTACAGAAGGCATAATATTCTGATAATGCTTTTGGTTTATGCTTTCGTTTCCTTGGGGTTTTTAATGATTCATTGACTTAGGTTATGTGACAGATCTAATTTTAAACATAAAACAGTGAGAATTGAGGTAATAGATTTGAATTTTCTTGATTTTTTGAAGAAGTATTTACGCTAATTTCTCATGAAGGCGGTGCAGTTGCCGACAGTCCAAGGACATTTCAGGGCCATTGTAATTTAGCCCATAGGAATTCTTCCTTGAAGTATAGTTTATTTCTTACAATGGCATGTATAGCATCATTTGTGCAGATTATATCCTCAGCAATATTTCTTTGTGTTAGTACAGTGTTTTATCTATAAATCCTTAAGGAATGGGCTGACGAATGGCAGATGGTTTAATTAAGATAAATGCGAGGTGATGCATTTTGGTAGATTAGACCAGGGCAGGACTTACTCAGTTAATGGTAGGGTGTTGGGGAGTGTTATAGAACGAAGAGATCTAGGGGTACAGGTTCATGGCTACTTGAAAGTGGAGTCACAGGTGGACAGAGTAGCGAGGAAGGCATTCAGCATGCTTGGTTTCATTGGTCAGAACATTGAATACAGGAGTTGGTACGTTTTGTTGCAGTTGTACAAGACATTGGTAAGGCCACACTTGGAATACTGTGTACAATTCTGGTCACCCTATTATAGAAAGGATATTATTAAACTCGAAAGAGTGCAGAAAAAATTTACTCGGATTCTACCAGGACTTGATGGTTTGAGTTATCAGGAGAGGCTGGATAGACTGGGACCTTTTTCTCTGGAGCATAGGAGTCTGAGGGGTGATCTCTTGCTTCACAGCGCCAGGGACCTCGGTTCGATTCCCGGCTTGGGTCACTGTCTGTGTGGAGTTTGCATGTTCTCGCCGTGTCTGTGTGAGTTTCCTCCGGGTGCTCCGGTTTACTCGCACATTCTGAAAGACATGCTGGTTAGGGTGCATTGACCCGAACAGGCACCAGACTGTGGTAACTCGGGGAATTTTACAGTAACTTCATTGCAGAGTTAATGTAAGCCTTACTTGTGACTAATAAGTAAACTTTACTTTAAAAATGCTAAACTGGGGGAAGGCTAGTTCCAACAATATTAGACAGGAACTGAAGAATGTAGATTGGGGGCAGATGTTTGAGGGCAAATCAACATCTGGCATGTGGGAGGCTTTCAATTATAAATTGATAGGGATTCAGGACCGGCACATTCCTAAAAGGATGAAGGGTAACTATGGCAAGTTTTGGGAACCTTAGATAACGAGAGATATTGTGAGCCCAGTCAGAGAGAAAAAGGAAGCATTTGTTAAGCTGGGAAGCTGGGAACACACGAAGCAAGTGTTGAATACAAGGAAAGTAGAAAGAAACTTAAGCAAGGAGTAAGGAGGGCTAAAAGGGGTCACAAAAAATCATTGGCCAGCAGGATTAAGGAAAATCCCAAGGCTTTTTAAGATATATAAAGAGCAAGATGGTAGCCAGGGAGAGGGTTGGCCCACTCAAGGACAGGGGAGGGAATCTGCATGGAGCCAGAGGAAATGGGTGAGGTATTAAATGAATACTTTACGTCAGTAATCACCAAAGAGAAGGACTTGGTGGATGATGAATCTGAGAAAGGATGTGTAGATAGTTTGAGTCATGTTGAGGTCAAAAAAGGGGAGGTATTGGGTTCTTGAGAAACATTAAGGTAGACAAGTCCCCAGGGCCTGATGGGATATACCCCAGAATACTGAGAGAGGCAAGAGAGGAAATTGCTGAGGCCTTGAGAGAAATCTTTGTATCCTCACTGGCTACAGAGGAGGTCCCAGAGGATTGGAGAATAGCCAATGTTGTTCCTTTGTTTAAGAAGGGTAGCAAGAATAATCCAGGTAATTACAGGCCGATGAGCCTTACATCAGTGGTAGGGAAATTATTGGAGAGGATTCTTCAAGACAGGATTTACTCCCACTTGGAAATAAGTGGACGTATTAGCGAGAGGCAACATGGTTTTGTGAAGGGGAGGTCATGTCTCACTTGATCGAGTTTTTTGAGGAATTGACGAAGATGATTGATGAGGGTAGGGCAGTGGATGTTATCTACATGGACTTCAGTAAGGCCTTTGACAAGGTCCCTCATGGCAGACTGGTGCAGAAGGTGAAGTCGCATGGGATCAGAGGTGAGCTGGCAAGGTGGATACAAAACTGGCTCGGTCATAAAAGACAGAGGGTAGCAGTGGAAGGGTGCATTTCTGAATGGAGGGGTATGACAAGTGGCGTTCCTTAGAAATCATTGCTGGGATCTTTGCTGTTTGTAATATATATAAATGATTTTGAGGAAAATGTAACTGGTTGGATTAGTAAGTTTGCAAACGACACAAAGGTTGGTGGATTTGCTTTAGCGATGAGGACCATCAGAGGATACAGCAGGATATAGAAGATCAGTTGGAGGCTTGGACGGAGAGATGGCAGATAGAGTTTAATCCGGAAAAATGTGAGGTATTGCATTTTGGAAGGTCTAATACAGGGATAGGAAATATACAGTAAATGGCAGAACCCTTAAGATTATTAATAGGCAGAGAGATCTGGGTGTACAAGTCCACAGGTCACTGAAAGTGGAAATGCAGGTGGAGAAGGTAGTCAAGAAGGCATATGGCATGCTTGCCTTCATCTGCCGGGGCATTGAGTTTAAAAATTGGCAAGTCATGTTACAGCTTTATAGAACCTTAGATAGGCCGCACTTGGAATATAGTGTTCAGTTCTGGTCGTCACACTACCAGAAAGATGTGGAGAGGGAAGAGAAAAGATTTACCAAGATGTTGCCTGGTATGGAGGACATGACCTATGAGGAGAGGTTGGAAAAACTTGATTTGTTCTCACTGGAACGACGGAGGTTGAGGGGAGACAAGATTATGGACAGAGTGGATAGTCAGAAGCTTTTTCCCAGGGTGGAAGAGTCAATTACTAGGGGGTATAAGTTTAAGGTGCGAGGGGCAAGGTTTAAAGAAGATGTATGAGGCAAGATCTTTACACAGAGGGTGGTGGGTGCCTAGAACTTGTTGCCGGGGAGGTAGTGGAAACGGATACGATAGTGCGTTTTAAGGGGTGTCTTGACAAGTACATGAATGAGATGGGAATAGAGGGATATGGTCCCTGGAAGGGTAGGGGGTTTTAGTTAAGTCGGGCAGCATGGTTGGTGCAGGCTTGGAGGGCCGAAGGGCCTGTTTCTTTGCTGTAATTTTCTTTGTTCTTTGTTCTTGTAAAGATCTGTAAAATAATGAGGGGCATAGATCAACTAGATAGTCAATATCTTTTGCCAAAGGTAGGGGAGTCTAAAATTAGAGGGCATACATTTAAAGTGAGAGGGGAGAGATACAAAAGGGTCCAGAGGGGCAATTTTTTCATACAGAAGATGGTGAGTGTCTGGAACAAGCTGCCAGAGGTAGTAGTAGTGGCGGGCACAATTTTGTCTTTTAAAAAGCGTTTGGACAGTTACTTGAGTAAGATGGCTATAGAGGGATATGGACCAAACACGGGCAATTAGGACTAGCTTAGTTGTTAAAAACAAAGGGATGGCATGGACAAGTTGGGCCGAAAGGCCTGTTTCCATGCTGCAAACCTCTATGACTCTATGAGAAAGAAAAATATGTGGGAGTATTTGTTATGGCTGATTCATGCTCCCAGCAAGAAAATGAGTGCATTCTTGGAACTTTCAGCCACATTACCTATGATTCTTTTCGTTTGGAGGGAATATTAATGGTGATGCATTCATGGTGGGTTCTGTGTGAGTGTTGCTCTCCAGCGGGAACACAGGATGCTTTTATTTAAATTGTTTTCCATTTATAGAAGAAAATTATTCTTGCACCTTAAATTTATTTGCTTTTTAAAAAATCAGTAATCTCTATTTCACAATAAAATTTCAAACTTTGGACCACTGTCATGGTCAGTTGCAGGAAGTACTGAGGAATGAGTACTTAAACAATTGGACAGGAAAAAGGAAATATGAAGCATAATTTTCCCAGCCTTTTAGAGAAAAGTTCAAGTGGATGAGTGGGGTTGGAAAATCCCAAAAATTGACCTTTGGTCAGGATCCTGACATGATTTTACTCTTCTCTGTCTTTCCCCAGACAAGTGGGGAACCCCTTTGGATCTATTGTGTTTGTAATTAGCTCTTTGTGAGGCTGTTCAGAAGCCAATTATGAAGTGCTTCAGTCCTGAATCATGGATTTCCCAGCTTTTAAACCTGTTCTTCAACCTGTCAGTAATTCACCAGGGTCACAGAGGCAAGTGTATGGTGCAAAGAACTTCTTCTCATTAGCCGTGAAGGCTTTGATCAGCTACATTGAAGAGCGCCAATATTGGCCATTTAAAGCACTTTCACTCTCAGAAACTGCTTTCAGCACTTGGTGGTTATCAACTCACTCAAAGTCACTTATCTGTAGTGGTACTACCCCGCTGCCAGTTTTTAGCACAACTTGGTAATGATTTTACAGCTCTACCTTCCACCTCTTCTGTGGGCCAGGAGAAGAGGCCACACCACTGCCAACTGCTCCAGCAGCAGCAGGAGAAATGCCAGCAACAATACGAATTGCCTTCTCCTCAGCTGCATACTCCTCCACACAGCAGATGGGATGGACATTGAGATCCATGTGAAAGATGGCAAGATCCCCAATATATGCCCACAGGTAGAGAACAGTTCCCTCAAAAAGTCTGAGCATTAGGGTTTTAGAAGGCTCAAGTCCTCATGGCAGTTTGCTGCTGACATCAGCAGCTTTCTGGAATAAGATCTCCTTTTCAGTGGACCTGGTAGGCAAGCATTACAATGGCCAACAAGATGTTTGTCACTGGACAGCCAATTTCATCTGATCCCTTCCTGAGTCTGTGTTGTTGCCAAATTGTTTGCTATCTTCCTCAATGATAGAAAGCAGGGAGATGTGAGGGCTCATAATAGCTTGTGTATAGGGCAGGGAAGGACATCTTTTGTGGAGGATGACTGAGGCATAGATGTGAGAGGACAATAGGATGAGGGTGAATGTCATGTTGGCTGTTCTGATGGGTATGTGAGTTAGCTGCAGGGAGAAGAATAAGTGTAACTTTGTGTTGCCCTGTGGCATGCTGCGTAAGAGAATGCTGGACATAAAATTTTGGTGCTAGTACCTGAAAGTGTTACTTGTTGCATGAACCTGAGGTTTTGGATTCTCTTTGCTCAGTGTCTGCAAGTGGGAGCACTGCTACTGCTGACTTCCTCGGCAACCTCCATCCATGCCTGCTTAGTTGGAGGACTTCAAATCCCTCAGCAACACCTCCAGATAAGAATAAGAGCCCTGAGTGATAGCCCGAAAAACCCAAGGGCTGATGGGCTTCTCTGGCACTTGCCGTGGTCCCTTTAATTAAACAATCCTTCCTGAGATAAAATATTTTCAAATAAATATTAAATCCATGGCTGGATTAACAAAATATTCAACATGTTTGTGTTAAGGTCTGTAAATAGCTGATTCAAAAACATTAAAATGATATTACTACAAGCACATCATCTTATACTGATTTTTTCATTTATGTAAGTACAGTTATGTTGTTTGAACCATGTTTCAAAACTGCAGTTTCTTGTAATTTGGTTAATAGATGAATTTTCTTTTTGGTTTGGGTGAAAAGGCAACTGATAATTGGCAAAATAAAGACAGATTAATAGTTTGTCAGAAGAGGTCCCCTGTTACAGTGTACATTTTCTGTGCGAACACTGACACAATGTAATTGGTTAGATGAGTTCTGATGCTGAGCATAATCACTAGGCTGTAATAGAAGCAGGTGATTATTGTTGGGAGCAGATGGGTAGGTCCACTCCACAGTGTCCGCATGAGCTCTATTCACAGATGATCCCAGTAATTTCATCAGCTTTTTTTTGCATTGAGTTTTCAATTTCAGTGACTGTTATAGAAGGTGCAAGGAATGATTATCTTTGGATCAAACCCACAGTTGTGGGAACATGCTGTTAACATTAGCTGCTGCCACGGAAAACCATCGTTGAGGAAACACAAATTTCATTTGCACCGAAGCTGCCCATAATACAAGATAGGATTTAGCAGTGAGCTGAGCTTTATGTATATCTTTACATTTATGACTACTTGTGGATTATATTACCGTTGCTTCCAAAAATGATTTTTTCTGATATGAGCACGGGGACGGATTCTGTTAAGGTTCATCCACCGAATGGAACACGATTTTATACCTTTCAGGTAAGTGCAATCATCAAGTTACATAATGTTGCAACTTTAATTAATCATCTCCACAGAAATAGTTAAAATAATGGAAAATCAATAAAATTATATCACATGTATTTCTCCAGAGTGCTACTTATTTTAATTTTCAGAAGAAAGAATTCAGTGCTGTATTTATTTATTATGGAACAAGGCTTTTTCATTAGTATGAAATAAATGATTTAGCTTTATGTGTCTTAAGATTGAAAGATTGATATTTTTGAAAGAATAATTATTGCGTGAAAAACTTGGCTTCGTTGATGTATAACAGTGGTAGAGAATTGTTCAATACAGATATGGAATTGCAAATCATTAACATTTAGAAATATATTTATCTTGTAGCCACAAATTAAATAGTGCGTCTTTAGAAATTGCTTTTGACTTTGTAGAATAATTATAATGCATCACTTCTTTGCCTATTTTGTGAATTTTACTTTGTGCTTTTTAGTTGGATGGTAAAATTGTCAGAAATATTTTGACTGCTGTAATATTTAGAGAAAATGCAAGATAATTGTGTATGAAGCTATATAGGGTGTGCTATTTAATTTCTCAGAACTAATGTGTTTCCTTTAAATGAAACATGCCTTGAGAGTAGTGCTTACAGTTTTTAGGAAATTTCTATTTTGTGGAGAATTGTTATCATTGAACAAATCGTTGAACAAATGGATCATTTAACTAGCTAAACTACATGTAAAACAACTATTCTGAGCTTTGAGTCATAGTGAGCATTTAAACAAATGAATTAAATTTAAACTTTGCTCAATGCTTGTTGACATATTAAGCAATTTTCCTATTCTGCATAAAAAAATCTTGATAATGTACGATGTGCTGTCATTTAAAATAATGGCACTTAATATATTTTACACATTAATTTAAAATCTAAGCAGTTGGACAGCTAGCTCATGTCTGGTTATTTGTAAAAAAATAAATAAATTTGATTAAGGAAGCTATGATAATATTTCTCATTCAATCGCAGCAAAATATATTCCCCGATTGTAAGAGAGCTGCATCCTGTAAATTTAATGCATAAGAGTCTCTGTGAAATGAAGGTTTTGAAAATTTGGGCGTGACATCTCAGGAATAATTCTTGCACTCAAAACTAATATTTAGCTGTCACATGACAGATCCAAATCACCTTGGTACATTGAAGCATTCACAGTGGTAGACTGCATTCAGTTTGTTCTTTGTTTATTCTTCTGTCAATCTGCCTGAATTAAATTTGGCTGTCTACAGCTGAAACAACTCTGTCATATCATAATGAAAGGATACTTTATTAAAGCAAAGTAATTAATGAGCCAATATGGGAAACATTGTTAATAAAAACTTTCATAGAGTCATATAGTACAGAAAAGTCCCTTCAGCCCATCAGTAGATACGTGAAAAAGTGAGGTTGATACTTATATATTATTTGCATATAAATGATATGTGCTTCTCAGAAATACATGCATTTTCAAATCAAAATTATATTCCTTCTCTTTTTTGGGTCTTCCACTTTGCTATAGGCCATTCCTTTCTCTTGATTTCCCTCTGCAACTGATGTGAAGAAAGTGGTTAATATTTTTAATATTTTTGGGGTTTATTCTGTTGTTCTGTGAAGCAGGCATGTGTGTGTGTCTGTGTGTGAATATAATTTAATTAAGCTGAATGGTCTACAGGGTTGAAGACATCAAAGCAGTCTAGGTGTGAAAGGCAGTCACCTGAAGTAAATGTGGCCAAGTTTAATTTCCTATAGACAAATTAGACATGGGTAGAAATTTGCATTAGGAGGTAAAGAAGATTTGTTGTGTTCAGCTGTTAAATTTCAAAGGGAAATTAAAAATGGTTTACAATTTGAAAAAAGATCATAAATAAATAAGGCAAGGTTATTAAATTTTATTTGAACCAAAAGTGATGGCAATAGGGAAAACATAAACAATTTTCATATTCTCGGAAAGGTAAATTTTAAAGAAGGATAAGGACAATGGAATCAAGATGAAAGAGAGAACAAAGTATTTAAGGAGAGATGCTGAGAGCTTAGAGGAAGTGGCCATGTAAGATCTCCTGGAATGATGTTTTGTACTGGGGAGGAACTGTGAAGAAACAAAGTCAGACAGCTTCCATTCAACCCAGAGAAGTATCTTAATACAGAAGTTTTGTTTTAAAGTTTATTTAATTTCCACAGCAGAGTGGGAGTGAGAGAGAGAAGCCCTGTGCCACACCTTCCCTAAAGCAACAGTGGGGTTACTTTGTGGTGATATTATTGGAATTCTTAATGGATTAAATATTTATAAAAGATTGTTGCCCAAAGGATGTTTATTTGTGAGTCCAACCAAGTAGGAAATCTTTTTGGGGAATGAATGTTTTCTAAGGCCATTTTAAAATGTGTAAATATAATCTTGTGTGTTTAAGTTTTCTTTTGTTAATAAATGTTCAAGTTTAATATTTAAATCTCCAAAAGTATTATGGGAATTTGTGGATCCTGACTTTAGTATACATATGTTTTTATGGTAAAAATATACCCACAGTAGTGTTCGGGTGTAAGTTCCAGGATTCTGACCCAGCAATAGTGTAGGGATGGCAATATATTCCCAAGTCAGGATGGTGAGTGATTTGGAGGGCACCTCCAGGTGGTGATGTTCTCAGGTATCTGCTGCTCTTGTCCTTCTAGATGGTGGTCATGGGTTTGGAAGATGTTGCCTGAGGAACCTACGTGAGTTATTGCAGTGCATCTTGTAGATGATACACGTGGCTGCCACTGTTCGTCAGTGGTGGAGGGAGTGAATGTTTGTGGAAGGGATAGCAATCAAGCGAGCTGCTTAGTCCTGGATGGTGTCAAGCTTCTTGAGTGGTATTGGAGCTGCACTCACCTAGGCAAGTGGAGTGTATTTCATCACTTTCCTGATTTGTGGCTTGCAGATTGTGGACAGGCTTTGTGAGTCAGGAGCTAAGTTACTCACTGCAGGATTCCTAGCTTCTGACCTGCTCCTGTAGCCGCAGTATTTATTTGGCTAGTCATGTTAAATTTCTGGTCAATGGTAATCCCCAAGATGTTAATAATGGGGGATTCAGTGATGTTAATGCCTTTGAATGTCAAAGGGTGATGGTTAGGTTCTGTCTTGTTGGACATGGACATTGCCTGGCACTTGTGTGGTGTGAATATTATCTGCCACTTGCCAATCCAAACCTGACGAAAGGGTTAATAATCACACAAGTTTAAAAATCACATAAGCTGCAATGAAAAAAATGGTCTTCTTATAAGAGCCTTCACAGATAGGCACCATGGCCATTAGTTTGGGCAAAACTCATTAAATCAGACATCTGTAACTAGGAAAAAGGGAATGATCCACAGGCACAGGAATGAGCTCAATCATGATAACTTGTTTAAAAAAAGATGTATTAAGTCTTCGCTGATTGGATATTATAGTGAAGCAAGGATAACGTGCTTGTGATTGGTATATGCTAATTACTTCTACTCTAATTTGAAAATTATAATTGCTTATGTATCTCGGAATACTGCACTCTGGCTAGCTACAGAATGTGAACAATAGCTTTCCAGGGACCTTGCAGGAGCTTGCAATTAAAACAGCTGTTTAAGAGAACTTGAAGGCTAAAGTTGTGATCAATTAAAGGGCTGACATCAAAGCCCGAAACACGTGGATATTCTCAAGGTCTTGCTGCATTAGGACATGGACTGCTTCAGTATCTGAGGAGTTGAGAATGGTGCTGAACATTGTGCAATCATCAGTGAACATCCCCACTTCTGACCTTATAATGAAAGGAAGGTCATTGATGAAGCAGCTAAAGATGGTTGGGCCTAGGATAGTACCCTGAAGAACTCCAGATGATGCTCTGGAGCTGAGATGACTGCCCTCCAACAACCACAACCATCTTTCTTTGTGTTAGGTATGGCCCCATTCACTGGAGAGTTTACTCCTGATATCCATTGACTTCAGTTTTGCTAGGGCTCCTTGATATCACGCTCAATCAAATGTAGCCTTGATGTCAAGGGTAGTTACTCTCACCTGACCTGTGGAGTTTAGCTCCAAACTCAGAACCAAGGCTGTAATGATGTGCGGAGCTGAGTGGCCCTGGTGGAAGCCAAACTGAGTATCAGTGAACAGGTTATCATTAAACAAGTTCTGCTTGATAGCACTGTTGATGGCCCCATCTATCCCTTTACTGATGACCAAGAGTAGACTGATAGGCGGTACTTGTCTGGATTGGATTTGTCCTGCTTTTTGTGTAATGGACATATCTGGGCAATTTTCCAAATTGCTGGGCAGATGCCAGTGTTGTAGCTATACTGGAACAATTTGGCTTGGGCGCGACAAGCTCTGGAGCCCACGTCTTCAGTACTACTGCTGGAATATTGTGAGGGCTCCAGTGCTTTCAGCTACACATTGATATCAATTGCAGTGAATCAAATTGGCTGAAGATTAGCATCTGTTATTCTGAGAACCTTCAGAGGAGGCCGAGATGGATCATTCACTCAGCTTTTCTGGCTGAAGATTGTAGCAAATACCTTGTGTTTTGCACTATCATTCCGAATGGTTTGAGTCGTTTAATTGTCCATCACCATTCACAGCTGGTTGTGGCAGGACTGCAGGGTTTAGATCTGATCCGTTGGTTTTGTAATCGCTCTGCCTGTTGTTTGCTGTTTGTACTGTTTGGCATGCAAGTAGTCCTATATTGTACCTTCACCAGATTGACACCTCATCCTTAGGTATGCATGGTGTTGATCCTGGAATGCCCTCCTGCACAATTCTTTGAACCAGGATTAATCACCCGGCTTGGTGGTAATGATATTGGGGAATATGCCAAGCCATGAGGTTACAGATTGTGGTTGAGTACAATTCTGTTGCTGCTGATGGCTGATATGATTCCAGCTGATGTTGTTACTGGACATGTCAGATCCCAGGGTGGAACCCAGCTTGACAGATCTTAATTTTTATATTTGTCCAGAAATGTGTTGGGAAGCTACTGAACAGAGTCACAGACACTGATCACATACTTTCACAAACTAATAAAACATTTATTAAACAAGGAAAGAACAGGATTGCATGACTCCTTCACCCCAACAAAACCTTTACATCATATACAGATTTATAAGGTTAATACAAGTTACATAATCGGGCTTATTCTCTAATGTCCACAATAAGTACACAGCCCAAGTAAAACAATAGGCAAACTGTGGTCAGACACACCACACTCTGAAACCAAGTGGCAGATGCACCCAAAACAACTTCTACAGAGTTCTCAGCAATTCCCCACAGTCCTTGCCAAGCTGTGAGCCAATTGGTCACACTGGAACATGAAGGTTTCCAATCTTTGCTCTCAAAAAGCACGCCTTGAAATATTCTCCCAAACGAAGCTTTCAAATGTCTTCACTAAGGATCCAACTCCAGGCTTTCAACCTCTTCTTCCGCAGTTACTCTTTCCTAGAGCACCACGTGCATTTAAACCTCACCTTCCACACAATTGCTCAGATCCCCAACTGTGCCAACAGAACACCACTGCTTCGCAGCCCCAAAGTAAGGAGTCACCAACCTTTGGGTTTCCTTGGATCCTCTGTTTTTTTGTAAGTCCACATTATTCCATGTCTGTATCCTGCAACCCTGTTTTTAAACTTGGAGCCTCTGCTCCTCACTCTTAACTTCATTTAACAGAAACTTTTTCAGATTCTTGTTCTTTCTTTTTGACTAGAAGGTCTTCTTAGAACTTCCTTCTGCCCCTCTTCCTGGTTTTGGGACCTTTCTGTTCTTTAGTTTGGGACTTGCTCTCTGTATTCCTGCCTGTTCCAGCAGATTCTGTGAAAGGTTTCTTACTTCTGAGTCATCTTCTTTTGACTGAATTGAAATGGTTCCTGTGGGCCACATGTTGCTGGGTAACAACATAGATTCCCCCCGCCCCCGCACTTTAAGAGTTGTAAACCTCATTAAAATGCAAGTATAAAAACAGACCACAGACTTACAGGCAATTTTTAAAAACTCAAGTTAACTTAACACAACTACAGAAGTATAAATTAAGCTGAAACATAAAGCCATATTTTATTCCTGACACCCACAAAATATGATTATAACTTAAAGCTATCTCTATTTCCTAACGGGGCCCACTGTACCTCATGGTTACCCAGTGTTGCGTTGCTAGATCTGTTCGAAATTATTCAATTTTGCATAATGGTAGTGCCACACAACACGATGGAGGGTATCCTCATTATGAAGACAGAACTTGACTGCACAAGCACTATGCTGTGGTCATTCCTACTGATATTGTCACAGATAGATTGCAGTAGGCAGGTTGGTGAGGATGATGTCAAGTATGTTTTTTCCCTCTTGTTGGTTGCTTCACTACCTGTTGCAGATCCAGTCCAACAGTTATGTCCTTTGGGTTCTATCACCTTGGTCAGTAGTGGTGCTACCTAACTACTTTTGGTGGTGTACATCAAAAATCCCAGCCCTGAGTACATTCTGCATCCTTGCCCCCTCAGTGCTTCCCTTTCAAATGGTGTTCAACGTGCTGGGGTTCTGATTCAACTTATTGAGGGGGGGTGTACATGCTAATCAGCAAAAGGTTTCCTTGCCCATGTTTGACCTGATGCCCTGAGGCTTCTTGGGATCCAAAGTCAATGTTGAGGACTCCCTGGGAAATTTCCTCCCGACTGAATACTACTATGCTGCTGCCTCTGCTGGGTCTGTTATGCCAGTGGAGCAGGGCATATCCAGGGGTGATGATGATAATGTCAGGAACATTGTCTGTAAGGTAGATTCCGTTAGTAATACTATGTCAGCCTGATGCTTGGACAGTCTGTGAGATAACTCTCCTAAATTTGGCACAAGCTCACAGATGTTAGGAAGACTTTGAAAGGCCAGCAGGGCTGAGTTTTACATTCAGGTGCCTAGATCATGGCCTAGATTATCCTCACCAACCTGCCTGCTGCAATCTATCTGTGACAATATCGTAGGAGTGACCACAGCATAGTGCTTGTGCAGTCAAGTTCCTCTTCATAATGAGGATACCCATTATGAAGACGGAATAATGCAAAATTGAATAATTTTGAACAGATCTAGCAACGCAACACTGGGCAACCATGAGGTATAGTGGGCCCTGTTAGGAAATAGAGATAGTTTTAATTTATATTTGTATCTTGTGGGTGTTAGGAATAAACCGGTTTCATTGCTTTGAGACTTTTCAGTGGTTTGGTGCAACTGAATCCAAGTGGCTTGCTAGACCATTTCAGACAGCATTTAAAAGTCAACCACATTGCCATGGGTCTGGAGTCACATGGAGGTCAGATCAGGTAAGGAGAAAAGATTTCCTTCCCAAAAGGACATTAGTGAACCAGATGTGCTTATACAATAATCAACAATGGTTTTATGGTCATCATTAGACTTTTACTTCAAATGGAATTCAAGCCCATGCCCCCAGAGCATTCCCTCAGAGGGCAGCGAGTCCTTCCTCAAAAGGCAATGCAAACAGAGTCTTTGTTTTCAAGGCAGAGGTAAATAGTTTCTTGATAAACAAGGGGGTGAAAGGTTACCAGGGTGGGCGGGAAGTTACAATTGGAATCAACGTGATTTTATTGAATGGCAGAGCAGATACGAAGGACCTGTGCTTGCCTTTATAGGACGGGGTATAGAGTATAAAAGCTGGAGTCGGATGATGCAGCTGTATAGAACGCTGGTTAGGCCACATTTGGAGTACTGCGTCCAGTTCTGGTCGCCGCACTACCAGAAGGACGTGGAGGCGTTAGAGAGAGTGCAGAGAAGGTTTACCAGGATGTTGCCTGGTATGGAGGGTCTTAGCTATGAGGAGAGATTGGGTAAACTGGGTGATGTGCTATCAATAAGGCGAAAGACTACCGATATGCCAGTATAAGTGTAGGCTTTTATCCACAACAGAATCAGGAGCAGATCCCAACAAATAACCGACCTGGACTGAACAAGGGGGAGGAGACAGCCACCTTTATACTAGGTGCTGAGGGGAGGACCCAAACTGGAAGGGGATGTGTCCAGGTATGACAAGCACACACAACGGTGGTCCATATAGGACAAAGGCACAACTGAGGTCCACCACACTGGGGTTGTTCTCCCTGGAAAGACGGAGAATGAGGGGAGATCTAATAGAGGTGTACAAGATTATGAAGGGGATAGATAGGGTGAACGGTGGGAAGCTTTTTCCCAGATCAGAAGTGACGTTCACGAGGGGTCACGGGCTCAAGGTGAGAGGGGCGAAGTATAACTCAGATATTAAAGGGATGCTTTTTACACAGAGGGTGGTGGGGGCCTGGAATGCGCTGCCAAGTAGAGTGGTGGAGGCAGGCACGCTGACATCGTTTAAGACTTACCTGGGTAGTCACATGAGCAGCCTGGGAATGGAGGGATACAAACAATTGGTCTAGTTCGACCAAGGAGCGGCACAGGCTTGGAGGGCCGAAGGGCCTGTTTCCTGTGCTGTACTGTTCTTTGTTCTTTGTTCTTTGACCTCTTCCTGCTCCGAATTTGGATGAACAAAGAACAAAGAAAATTACAGCACAGGAACAGGCCCTTCAGCCCTCCAAGCCTGCACCGACCATGCTGCCCGACTAAACTAAAACCCCCCAACCCTTCCGGCAACAAGTTCCAGGCACCCACTACTCTCTGTGTAAAAAATCTGCCTCGTACATCTCCTTTAAACCTTGCCCCTCGTACCGTAAACCTGTGCCGCCTAGTAATTGACTCTTCCACCCTGGGAAAAAGCTTCTGACTATCCACTCTGTCCGTGCCTCTCATAATCTTGTAGACTTCTATCAGGTCGCCCCTCAACCTCCGTCGTTCCAGTGAGAACAAACCAAGTTTCTCCAACCTTTCCTCATAGCTAATGCCCTCCACACCAGGCAACATCCTGGTAAATCTTTTCTGTACCCTGCCCAAAGCCTCCACATCCTTCTGGTAGTGTGGCGACCAGAATTGAACACGATATTCCAAGTGCGGCCTAACTAAGGTTCTATAAAGCTGCAACATGACTTGCCAATTTTTAAACTCAATGCTCCAGCCGATGAAGGCAAACATGCGATGTGCCTTCTTGACTACCTTCTCCACCTGCATTGCCACTTTCAGTGACCTGTGTACCTGTACACCCAGATCCCTTTGCCTATCAATACTATTAAGGGTTCTGTCATTTACTGTATATTTCCTATCTGTATTAGACCTTCCAAAATGCATCACCTCACATTTGTCCGGATTAAACTCCATCTGCCATCTCTCCACCCAAGTCTTCAACTGATCCTCTGATGGTTCTCATCGCTATCTGCAAATCCACCAATCTTTGTGTCATCCGCAAACTTACTAATCAATCCAGTTACATTTTCCTCCAAATCATTTATATATATTACAAACAGCAAAGATCCCAGCACTGATCCCTGAGGAACGCCACTTGTCACAGCTCTCCATTCAGAAACACACTCACTGCTACCCTCTGTCTTCTTTGACCGAGCCAGTTTTGTATCCACCTTGCCAGCTCACCTCTGATCCCATGTGACTTCACCTTCTGCCATGAGGGACCTTGTCAAAAGCCTTACTGAAGTCCACTGCCCTACCCTCATCAATCATCTTCGTCACTTCCTCGAAAAACCCGATCAGGTTCGGGAGACATGACCTCCCCTTCACAAAAACATTTGCCTCTTACTAATACATCCATTTATTTCCAAGTGGGAATAAATCCTGTCTCGAAGAATCCTCTCCAATAATTTCCCTCCCACTGATGTAAGGCTCACTGGCCTGTAATTACCTGGATTATTCTTGCTACAGTTCTTAAACAAAGGAACAACATTGGCTATTCTCCAATGCTCTGGGACCTCCCCTGTAGCCAGTGAGGATACAAAGATTTCTCTCAAGGCCCCAGCAATTTCCTCTCTTGCCTCTCTCAGTATTCTGGGGTATATCCCATCAGGCCCAGGGACGTGTCTACCTTAATGTTTCTCAAGAACCCCAATACCTCCTCCTTTTTGACCTCAACATGGCTCAAACTATCTACACATCCTTTCCCAGGCTCATCATCCACCAAGTCCTTCTCTTTGGTGAATACTGACGCAAAGTACTCATTTAATACCTCGCCCATTTCCTCTGGCTCCACGCATAGATTCCCTCACTTGTCTTTGAGTGGGCCAACCCTCTCCATGGCTACCCTCTTGCTCTTTATATATGTATAAAAAGCCTTGGGATTTTCCTTAATCCTGCTGGCCAATGCTCTCTCATGACCCCTTTTAGCCCTCCTTACTCCTTGCTTAAGTTTCTTTCTACTTTCCTTGTATTCCACACTTGGTTCGTGTGTTCCCAGCCTCCTAGCTTTGACAAATGCTTCCTTTTTCTCTTTGACTAGGCTCCCAATATCTCTTGTTATCCAAGGTTCCCAAAACTTGCCATACTTATCCTTCATCCTTGCAGGAATGTGCCGGTCCTGAAGCCCTATCAACTTACACTTGAAAGCCTCCCACATGCCAGGGTTGATTTGCCCTCAAACATCTGCCCCCAATCTACAATCTTCAGTTCCTGTCTAATATTGTTGTAATTAGTCTTCCCCCAATTTAGCACCTTAATTTGAGGACTACACTTATCTTTATCCATCAGTATTTTAAAGCTTACTGAATTGTGGTCACTGTTCCTGAACTGCTCCCCTCCTGAAACATTGGCCACTGGCTGGGCTCATTCCCCAATACCAGGTCAAGTATGGCCCCTTCCCTATTTGGACTATCTACATACTGTTTCAAGAAGCCATCCTGGATGCTCCTTACAAACTCTGCCCCATCCATGCCCCCAGCACTAAGTGAGTCCCAATCAATATAGGGGAAGTTAAAATGTCCCACCACAACTACCCTGTTACTTTTACACCTTGCCAAAATCTGCCTACGTATCTGTTCCTCTATCTCTCGCTGGCAGTTGGGTGGCCGATAGTAAACCCCCAACATTGTGACTACACCTTTCCCATTCCTGAGCTCTACCCATATTGCCTCACTGTATGAGCCCTCCGAGGTGTACACCCGGAGTACGGCTGTGATATTCTCCTTATGTGGAGATGCCGGCGTTGGACTGGGGTAAGCACAGTAAGAAGTCTCACAACACCAGGTTAAAGTCCAACAGGTTTATTTGGTAGCAAATACCATAAGCTTTCGGAGCAATGCTCCTTCGTCAGATGGAGTGGTCTCTGTTCTCAAACAGGGCACAGACACAGAAATCAAATTACAGAATACTGATTAGAATGCAAATCTCTACAGCCAGCCAGGTCTTAAATGCACATTGTCTGTGCATTTAAGACCTGGCTGCTGTAGAGATTTGCATTCTAATCAGTATTCTGTAATTTGATTTCTGTGTCTGTGCCCTGTTTGAGAACAGAGACCACTCCATCTGACGAAGGAGCATTGCTCCGAAAGCTTATGGTATTTGCTACCAAATAAACCTGTTGGACTTTAACCTGGTGTTGTGAGACTTCTTAATATTCTCCTTAACCAGTAATGCAATTCCCCCACCCCTTTTACATGCCCCTCTATCCCGCCTGAAACATCTGTATCCTGGAATGTTAAGCTGCCAATCCTGTCCTTCCCTTAACCAAGTCTCTGTAATGGCAACAACATCGTAGTTCCTAGTACTAATCCAAGCTCTAAGTTCATCTGCTTTACCTGTTACACTTCTCGCATTGAAACAGATGCACTTCAGTCCACCAGACCCTCTTTGATCAGCAACCCCACCCTGCCTGCTGTTTCTCTGGGTCTTACTGGCCCTACTCTCTGGTTCCCCTTCAGCTAATTCACCTTTGCTTTTGTTCCCACCCCCTGTTCTTATGTACCAAAGGTATGTACCTTTGACAGCATTGTACACATGCAGTACTGTACTGGAGTGTCAACCAAGTTTTTTTTTGTTTTGTCTCTGGAGCGGGACTTGAACACATTATCTTTAGACCCAAGTTTAAATTAACTAAACTGAAAAAGTTTGCACATAACTGAGGGCATCTTGAACAGGGTGACACAGAGAAATGGCAATTGTAGAATAACCAGTACCTTTCGGAGAGACCAAGAGGAGAAAAGTGTTCAAAGATAGAAGAGATTTGCCAAACACTTTATTTGGTTTAATTTTCTAATTGAGTATCCGTCTTTGTTATAATTGACAATTAGATTCCTAAATAAAAATAATGTGAAGTACTGCCTCATTGATGCACTTGGATAATTTAGTAGCAGATGTTAATCAATAAAATGCTCAATTGTGTTATTGATAAGATTGAGCACCAAAAACACTACATTGTGGATAACATCTGATGAACATACTCGAGAAATTACATTCTTACAACATTTTAAAAGATGTCCGTAATCCTGCAATACTTATTAAAATAATATATAGGATGTTCGACAAAATGGTCTGACTCACAACAGGTAGTGCTTTAATCTGAAAGAATGTACTGTACAGCGATGAAATACTTCAAATGGATGCAGCTGGAATTGCAAGTGAGCGACTAATAAAATTAATTTTGTTCAATGTTCAATAGTGGCGTGATCTTAGAGTCTTAGAAACCCTACAGCGCAGAAAGAGGCCATTTGGCCCATCGAGTCTGCACCGACCACAATCCCACCCAGGCCCTACCCCCATATCCCTACATATTTACCCACTAATCAGGTGGAGAAGGTGGTGAAGAAGGCATATGGCATGCTTGCCTTTATAGGACGGGGCATAGAGTATAAAAGTTGGGGTCTGATGTTGCAGATGTATAGAACGTTGGTTCGGCCGCATTTGGAATACTGCGTCCAGTTCTGGTCGCCGCACTACCAGAAGGACGTGGAGGCTTTGGAGAGAGTACAGAGGAGGTTTACCAGGATGTTGCCTGGTATGGAGGGGCTTAGTTATGAGGAGAGATTGGGTAAACTGGGGTTGTTCTCCCTGGAAAGACGGAGGATGAGGGGAGACTTAATAGAGGTGTATAAAATTATGAAGGGCATAGATAGGGTGAACGGTGGGAAGCTTTTCCCCAGGTCAGTGGTGACGTTCACGAGGGGTCATAGGTTCAAGGTGAAGGGGGGGAGGTTTAACACAGATATCAGAAGGACATATTTTACACAGAGGGTGGTGGGGGCCTGGAATGCGCTGCCAGGCAAGGTGGTGGAGGCGGACACACTGGGAACGTTTAAGACTTATCTAGACAGCCATATGAATGGAGTGGGAATGGAGGGATACAAAAGAATGGTCTAGTTTGGACCAGGGAGCGGCACGGGTTGGAGGGCCGAAGGGCCTGTTCATGTGCTGTATTGTTCTTTATTCTTTGTAATCCCTCTAACCTACGCATCCCAGGACACTAAGGGCAATTTTAGCATGGCCAATCAACCTAACCCGCACATCTTTGGACTGTGGGAGGAAACCGGAGCACCCGGAGGAAACCCACGCAGACACGAGGAGAATGTGCAAACTCCACACAGACAGTGACCCAAGCCAGGAATCGAACCCAGGTCCCTGGAGCTGTGAAGCAGTAGTGCTAACCACTGTGCTACCGTGCCGCCCCTAACGTGCCGCAAGGATCGGTGCTGGGGCCTCAACTATTTACCATATACCTAGACGATCTGGAGGAGGGGACCGAGTGTAGGGTAACAAAGTTTGTGGATGACACAAAGATGAGTGGGAAAGCAAATTGCGTGGAGGACACAAAGAGTCTGCAGAGAGATTTGGATAGGCTAAGTGAGTGGGCGAGGATCTGGCAGATGGAGTATAACGTTGGTAAGTGTGAGGTTATCCACTTTGGAAGGAATAATAGTAAAATGGACTATTATTTAAATGGTGAAAAATTACAACATGCTACTGTGCAGAGGGTCCTGGGGTCCTTGTGCATGAATCACAAAAACTCAGTTTGCAGGTGCAGCAGGCAATCAAGAAGGCAAATGGAATGTTGGCCTTTATCGCGAGAGGGATGGAGTATAAAAGCAGGGAGGTCATGCTGCAATTGTACAGGGTACTGGTGAGGCTGCACCTAGAGTACTGTGTACAATTTTGGTCCCCTTATTTAAGAAAGGATATATTAGCTTTGGAGGGGGTGGAGAGAAGGTTCACCAGGTTGATTCCGGAGATAAGGGGGTTAGCTTATGAGGAGAGATTGAGTAGACTGGGCCTGTACTCATTGGAGTTTAGAAGGCTGAGGGGAGAGCTTATAGAGACATATAAGATAATGAAGGGCTAGACAGGGTAGAAGCAGCGAGGTTATTTCCACTTACAATGGAAACAAGAACTAGGGGGCATAGCCTCAAAATACGGGGGAGTCGATTTAGAACAGAGTTGAGGAGGAACTTCTTCTCCCAGAGAGTAGAGAATCTTTGGAATTCTCTGCCCAATGAAGCAGTAGAGGCTACCTCGTTAAATGTGTTTAAGTCACAGATAGATAGATTTCTAACCATTAAGGGAATTAAGGGTTATGGGGAGCGGGTGGGTAAGTGGAACTGAACCCACTATCAGATCAGCCATGATCTTATTGAATGGCGGAGCAGGCTTGAGGGGCTAGATGGCCTACTCCTGCTCCTATTTCTTATGAACAAAGAACAATACAGCACAGGAACAGGTCCTTCGGCCCTCCAAGCCCGTGCTGCTCCCTGGTCCAAACTAGACCATTCTTTTGTATCCCTCCATTCCCACTCCGTTCATATGGCTATCTCGATAAGTCTTAAACGTTCCCAGTGTGTCCGCCTCCACCACCTTGCCTGGCAGCGCATTCCAGGCCCCCACCACCCTCTGTGTAAAATATGTCCTTCTGATATCTGTGTTAAACCTCCCCCCCTTCACCTTGAACCTATGACCCCTCGTGAACGTCACCACCGACCTGGGGAAAAGCTTCCCACCGTTCACCCTATCTATGCCTTTCATAATTTTATACACCTCTATTAAGTCTCCCCTCATCCTCCGTCTTTCCAGGGAGAACAACCCCAGTTTACCCAATCTCTCCTCATAACTAAGCCCCTCCATACCAGGCAACATCCTGGTAAACCTCCTCTGTACTCTCTCCAAAGCCTCCATGTCCTTCTGGTAGTGTGGCGACCAGAACTGGACGCAGTATTCCAAATGCGGCCGAACCAACATTCTATACATCTGCAACATCAGACCCCAACTTTTATACTCTATGCCCTGTCCTATAAAGGCAAGCATGCCATATGCCTTCTTCACCACCTTCTCCACCTGTGACGTCACCTTCAAGGATCTGTGGACTTGCACACCCAGGTCCCTCTGCGTATCTACACCCTTTATGGTTCTGCCATTTATCGTATAGCTCCTCTCGACATTATTTCTACCAAAATGCATCACTTCGCATTTATCAGGATTGAACTCCATCTGCCATTTCTTTGCCCAAATTTCCAGCCTATCGATATCCTTCTGTAGCTTCTGACAATGCTCCTCACTATCTGCAAGTCCTGCCAATTTTGTGTCGTCCGCAAACTTACTGATCACTCCATTACACCTTCTTCCAGATCGTTTATATAAATCACTTATGTTCTTATATTTTCATAGGAGCAATGGTTTCATCTCATGGCAGGCTGGTGCAAAAGGTTAAATCTCACGGGATAAAAGGTGAGCTAGCTAGATGGGTGGAGAACTGGCTTAGCCATCGAAGACAGAGGGTAACAGTGAAGGGGTCTTTTTCCGGTTGGAGGTCTGTGACTAGTGGTGTTCCGCAGGGCTCTGTACTGGGACCTCTGCTGTTTGTGATATATATGAATGATTTGGAGGAAGATGTAGCTGGTGTGATCAGTAAGTTTGCGATGACACAAAGATTGCTGGAGTTGCGGATGGTGATGAACAGTGTCAGAGAATACAGCAGGATATAGATAGGCTGAAACATTGGGCGGAGAAATGGCAGATGGAATTTAATCCAGATAAATGCGAAGTGATGCATTTCAGTAGATCTAATGTAAGGGGGAACTATACAATAAATGGCAGAACCATCAGGAGTATAGACACACAGAGGGACCTGGGTGTACAAGTCCACAGATCCTTAAAGGTGGCAGCACAGGTGGAGAAGGCATATGACATGCTTGCCTTTATTGGATGGGGCATAGAATATAAAAATTGGCATATGATGTTGCAGCTGTATAGAACGTTGGTTAGGCCACATTTGGAATACTGCGTCCAGTTCTGGTCGCCACACTACCAGAAGGACATGGAGGCTTTGGAGAGAGTACAGAAAAGGTTTACCAGGATGTTGCCTGGTATGGAGGGTCTTAGCTATGAGGAGAGATTGGGTAAACTGGGGTTGTTCTCCCCGGAAAGACAGAGGATGAGGAGCGACCTAATAGAGGTGTATAAAATTATGAAAGGCATAGATAGGGTGAACAGTGGGAAGCTTTTTCCCAGGTCGGAGGTGACGAACACAAGGGGTCACGGGTTCAAGGTGAGGGGGGCAAGGTTCAACACAGATGTGTCAGGGGGATGTATTTTACACAGAGGGTGGTGGGGGCCTGGAATGCACTGCCAAGCAAGGTGATTGAGGCGGACACGCTGGGATCGTTTAAGACTTATCTAGATAGCCACATGAACAGACTGGGAATAGAGGGGTACAAACGAATGGTCTAGTTGGGCACATGAGCGGCGCAGGCTTGGAGGGCCGAAGGGCCTGTTTCTGTGCTGTATTGTTTTTTGTTCTTTGTTTTGTTTGTATCTTCAGTCATGTTGAAAACTTAAACAGCACATTCTAAATTAAAGATTCTGGTGTTTTACCCCATGAGATTATCCAATATTTGAAAAATAAATTATAAGTTAATTTGCAAGGATGTATACTTCAAAGTGTAAAATGTTGCAATATTATGTCATAATTTATTGATTGTAATTGATGTTATGTAGTTACTACATGACATATAATAAAGATGCCATCTTATGACAAATATAATATCAACTACTTCCTTGACAGATCTGGACTTCTACTGTTTAAATGTCTTATTTAATACTTTGTAAGCATTAAGCGATTACACATTGCAAATATAACAAATTACAATGTACATTCATTTTGACTCAAGCAAATAGCAAAGGATTGTATGAAGTGAACTAGCTGTTAATACCTGTGTGTTTTTTTAAAAAACAACTTCTTATGTGATTGATTTAGAAATGCTTTTAGTTTAATATCACAGAAGCTTTACAATGCAGGAGGAGGCCATTCAGCCCATTGAGCCTGCACTGAACAAAGAACAAAGAACAAAGAAAATTACAGCACAGGAACAGGCCCTTCGGCCCTCCAAGCCTGCACCAACCATGCTGCCCGACTTAACTAAAACCCCCCACCCTTCCAGGGACCATGTCCCTCTATTCCCATCTCATTCATGTACTTGTCAAGACGCCCCTTAAAGGTCACTACCGTATCCGCTTCCACTACCTCCCCCGGCAACAAGTTCCAGGCACCCACCACTCTCTGTGTAAAAAGATCTGCCTCATACATCTCTTTTAAACCTTGCCCCTCGCACCTTAAACCTATTCCCCCTAGTAATTGACTCTTCCACCATGGGAAAAAGCTGACTATCCACTCTGTCCATGCCTCTCATAATCTTGTAGACTTCTATCAGGTCTCCCCTCAACCTCCGTCATTCCAGTGAGAACAAACCAAGTTTCTCCAACCTCTCCTCATAGCTGATGCCCTCCATACCAGGCAACATCCTGGTAAATCTTTTCTGTACCTGCTCCAAAGCCTCCACATCCTCCTGGTAGTGTGGCGACCAGAATTGAACACTATATTCCAAGTGCAGCCTAACTAAGGTTCTATAAAGCTGCAACATAACTTGCCAATTTTTAAACCCAATACCCCGGCCGATGAAGGCAAGCATGCCGTATGCCTTCTTGACTACCTTCTCCACCTGCATTGCCACTTTCAGTGACCTGTGTACCTGTACACCCAGATCCCTTTGCCTATCAATACTCTTAAGAGTTCCGCCATTTACTATATTTTCCTATCTGTATTAGACCTTCCAAAAGCATTACCTCACATTTGTCTGGATTAAACTCCATCTGCCATCTCTCCGCCCAAGTCTCCAACTGATCTATATCCTGCTGTATCCTCTGATGGTCCTCATCACTATCCGCAAATCCACCAACCTTTGTGTCGTCCGCAAACTTACTAATCAATCCAGTTACATTTTCCTCCAAATCATTTATATATATTACACACAGCAAAGGTCCCAGCACTGATCCCTGAGGAACACCACTTGTCACTGACTCTGAAAGAGAATTTCTATCTGAAAACGTTCAGATCATTTGTCATAATTTGCTTTCCACAGCTTTCATTTGACATTAACTACACTCAATTGCAATCACATTGCAATCATTTAATGTCAATTGTTTTCAAATGCTATCTTTTTATTATTATTTGATATTGATTGCACTCCGAAGCAATCATCTGGCTATCATTTTATTTCATGTTCTTTCAGAATGGATCATTTAGCTATCGTTTTCACTCAGAGCCATATTTGCGATGTCAAATGATAGTTATCAACTGACATCATTATCATCAGCTGCCTTCCTGCAGTGATCACTACATATTTATACAAAATATATTATATATATGGCTAAATGTTTCCTAAGTTCGGGCTGATTATGTATGCGGTGTGTAGAGTCACAGCCATCCGGACCCAACCTCTCTCTCTCCTCTCCCTCCCACCACATCCCTTCTTCCTCTTTCCAAAAACCTTTTATTCTCCTTCCCTCCCTTCTTTCTTCCCTCCTTCTTTCCCCTTCCCCTCCCATATTTCTCTCCACAACTTTCCTCTCTTTCTCTATCTCCCCTTTTTCCCTCTGCTCCTTTCCCCTCTGTCCCTGTCCCCTCCCCTTTCCACTTTCCTCTTGGTCTCTTTCCCCCTGTCCCTCTTTCCTTTTGTCCTCTCCTCATCCCCTTCCTTCCTTACTCATTCCCCTCTCCCCTTTCCTTCTCCTACCTCTTCTTCACCCCTACCCTTCCACTTCTTCCCCTCCACTTCTTCCCCTCCTCTTCTCCACTTCTCCCCCCACCACTTCTCCCCACACCATTTCCCTCCCCTCTTCCCCTTCCCCTCCCTTCTCTCCCCAGCAATAAGATTTCTGTTTACAGGGCTGGCTGTGAACAGGAAGTGACATTTTCCAGAGCAGGCCTGAAAAGATTTAAGTTTGTGCGGAAGCTCTGGGAACTGTGGAGACTGGGAGAGAGCTCACTGAGGAGGCCAGTGAGGAGGCTGGGAGAGAGGTCACCAAGGAGGCCAAAAGAGAGGTCCGCAAGGAGCGCAGGAGTATCGTGGACCATGGAGGCCTGGTGAGAGCTCAGGGAGGCTGAGAGACAGGTCAGCGAGGAGGCTAGGAGTGAGGTCAGTGAGAAGGCTGGGAGAGAGGTCAGCAAAGAGGCCTGGAGAGAGGTCAGTGGGAGGCCTAGAGAGATGTCAGCAAGGCCCGGAGAGAGGCCAGCAAGGAGGCCCTGAGAGAGGTTGGTGAGGCAGACCTGAGAAAGGTCAGTGCAGAGGCCCGGAAATAGGTTAGTGAATAGACCAGGAGAGGGGTCAGCGAGGTTTCCCAGCGTGAGGCTGGCAAGGAAGCCTGGAGAGAGATCAATGAGGAAACCTGGAGAGAGAGGTCAGTGAGGAGACCCCAAGAGAGGTCAATGACGCTCCAGGGCCTGGATGGTTGGCAAGGCCGCAGGGCCCAGAGACTGGAGGGCTGTTTGGAGGGAGGAGAGAGAGAGAGTTTGGTGGTACAGAGAGGCTAGAGGATGTGAGAGGCTGGAGAAAGGGATGAGGGGAGAGTTTGGAGGGATGGGGAGTGTTTGAAGTGATAGCGAGGCTGGAGGGTGGGGAGAATTTGTGGGGGAGTGTTTGGAAGGAGGGAGAGGCTGAAGTGAGTGGACAGAGGGAGAGGCTGGGGAGAGGGAGGCAGTAGACAGTTTGAAGGGAGAGACTGGGGAGATGGAGCAAGGGGGAGAATTTGGAGACTGGAGGGAGCAAGGGGAGAGTTTAGACCCTGAGACTTATGAAATGGGTGGGTGGGTGGAAAGTCTAGACCCTTGGGGGCAATTTTGAGCCTGCACTCGCCGTCCGTGGGAATGGCAGCGCACACTCAAAATCCGAGAGACTTGGAAAGTGCAATTGGCACTGACAAGTTTCCGAGTTCCAATCTTCCAGCTCTCTCGCCAGCGGAGTAACGTGAAACACACCACAGGATGCCAGGAAGTTCATTTTAATATATTAGCATGTTATTAGCAAGCACTCTCTCCAGGATCTTCCTCCCCTCACCAGATATTCAGAGGACGCCGGTGTGATTCATGCTGGCGCCCTTTACAATAGCTCTACATAAGCGTGAACCTGGTGCCTTAACCTCTGAGGGAGAGTTTGGAGGAGAGTGCTCAGGCAGCCATCAACCTCCTGGTGTTCACTGCACAGGGAGCACTGGAGAAGACACTGGGGACACAGATAAGTGCTTCAGGTGGGAATCCCAGAATCACCATATCAGGGGAAGGGCTTCAGAAGGGCTACTTATAGGCCTTACCTTCCTTTCATTTTGGACTGTCCCTTGCTTTAAAGGGGCTATAAAGGCTGGTATGCAGGCTGTGCTTCCCATGTCCTCCTTCCTGGGTTCCTGTCTGTATCGCAGCTGAGGGAGTGTCCTTCCTTAGTGGGAGCTGGCCAGAGGGTGGGAGGATTTAAAAACAAGAGGTTTAGCACTGGGCGCGACTGTGAGTTGCCCAGATGGGGTCCCATGTGAGTCTTGTCTGTCAGGGTACAGTAGGGGATTCAGGAATGGGCTCCACCTCCCCTGATGCGTCCTGAAGGCCATTACATTTGAGGATGACTGCAGTGTGATTGGAACCCACACTCAGGCAGCAGTGTGAGGGCAAAGGGGAGAAGCTACCCGAAAGTCCCAATTCAATTTTCAGGGGTGCTTGCATGTAACGGTAGATCTCAATGGGTCATGGAAGGCTGCCCAACTCTGCACCTCTTGTGACCTGGGAGAAATAGGGTGCCCTCTCGGAATGCACTGGTCATGCAATTTGCTGGCCTCTCACGATTCAGTTGTGCCTCGTCTGCTACATTAAGAAGACAATTGGCTGAACAGCCATGGCAGCCTTCACTCACTAATGATTATGCTACTAAGTGGTGTGCACCCAAAAAGTGCTGCCATTTAGTGGAAGCCAACTTTTAACCCTTTGCAAGCCAATTTCCCAGGCACTGAGCTGACATTCCCAGAAAGTCTGCAGCATCACACAGATAACACTGATGTGCCCTCCTATGCAAGATGTGATGGTAATGTCTATCATCACACATCCAATTGAGATCATGATGGGGTGCATTGGCAATGCCCCCCCCCCCCCCCCCTTTAGGACGCAAACACTGATCACGTGCAGCTACTCAACTGCCCGCAAACATGACACCAGGTTTCTTTGGGGGGACTTGGGGGCTGGAGGAATGCGAATGTTTGGTGCCAATGAGACCCTGCTGGGTCCACACGTTGCATCCTGCTGGAGTTAACTGGGACCAATGTGGAGATGTGCCTTTATTGTCGGTGTGGAGGGTGAGAGGGATGGCGTTGAGGCACAAACTAAGTGTATTGCGATTGGGTGGTAGTCCCAAAGGAATTGAGGGATGAGGGTCGGGACTCTCAGGAACTCTTGTAGTTCACTGTGATCTTCTCTTCTTTATAGTGCATGGTCCGAAGTATCATGGCGCATGTAGAGTTGGCTATCCTACTTATTTCCATAGAGCAGTGGCAGAGATACCGATGTGCCACATGGCACCTGGCCAGGACCAGTGTCCTGCAGAGGAGGGAGAGGCTGGGCCTGTTGCTGTTCCGGGAGCAGCACCGCAGATGTGTATTTACCAGCCGAACTTATTCCGATATCAATCATTGTACCTTCAAATGTCTGAGATTCAGTGCCGCAGGAGGCTGTGTCTCTCCTGGGGGACAATGGAGAACCTCTTTCAGACCCTGCAAGAGCTGGCACCAAATGCAATGGGAGGGCACCCACTGCCTCTGGCCCTTAAACTCAAAGCCACTCTGAATTTCTATGTGAGGGCAGCATGGGCAACATGCGTGACATCTCCCAGTCGGCTGCACACAAGTGCATCCGGAAGGTCATAGATGCCCTTTATGCGAGGGCTTGCATGTATATCAACTTGGACCAGGACCAGAGAGTCAAGATGCCAGGGCCATGGGCTTCGCATGCTTAGCAGGTTGCCCCAGTGCAAGGTCTGATTAACTGCACACATGTGGTCCTGCACACTCCATGGTGCCATGCGGGGCCATTCATGAACCAAAAGGGATACACCCTCCCTCAATTTGCAGCTTGTCTTCGACCTTATAATGTGCACCATGCAGGTGTGTGTGCCCATTTCCTGGGAAATGTCCACGACAGCTACATCTTGGGGCGCTCTCAGTTTCCAGCCCTCTTCGAGGGAGAACGGTGGCTAGAGGGATAGCTCCTTAGGGACAGGGGGTATCCACTCAGGAGACAGCTGAAGACGCCAGTGCAGAGGCCACAAACACCAGCAGAGACTTGTTACAACGAGGCTCACGCTTTAATGCGCGTGCTGATCGGGCAGACGATTGGCCTGCTGAGTATGCGGTTCAGGTGTTGAAGAGCCCCAGAGGGTCTCCCGCACCATTGTAGTCTGCTGTGCTCTCCACAACCTGACAGTAGAGGGAAGACCAACTGGAGATGGGGGAGTGCTACATCTCCTCTGATGAGGAGGATGTTGGGGACGGTAGTGAGGGTGACCACTCAGAGAAGGAGGCAGAAGATTCCCAGGCAATCGACAGGGCCCAACTGGGCTGACACGCTAGAGTTGGTCTCATCGCACTCGCTTCAGGGACATGCAGGACCAGGGAGTGCAGAGCTCTCCCAGCATGGGGGCTAATATCTAACCAGTTATGTGGTGCCAGTAGTATGCTCCCATAGTGTTTTCAGGCATCATGGGCAGGGAGCTGAAACTATTGACCGGACTTTTCAGGAGAATGATGATGAATTGCATTGAGGACAGAGCGATGCTCCTCAATTACTTGATGTGGAGATGCCGGCATTGTTCTGGGGTAAACACAGTAAGAAGTTTAACAACACCAGGTTAAAGTCCAACAGGTTTATTTGGTAGCAAAAGCCACAAGCTTTCGGAGCCTTAAGCTCCTTCTTCAGGTGAGTGGAAATTCTGTTCACAAACAGGGCATATAAAGACACAAACTCAATTTACAGAATAATGGTTGGAATGCGAATACCTACAGCTAATCAAGTCTTAAAGGCTGAAGGTCTTAAAGGTTGAAAGTCTTAAAAGTTAAAGTCTTAAAGACCTTTAAGACTTGATTAGCTGTAAGTATTCGCATTCCAATCATTATTCTGTAAATTGAGTTTGTGTCTTTATATGCCCTGTTTGTGAACAGAATTCCCACTCACCTGAAGAAGGAGCTTAAGGGTCTGAAAGCTTGTGGCTTTTGCTACCAAATAAACCTGTTGGACTTTAACCTGGTGTTGTTAAACTTACTCAATTACTTAGCAGTATGCCAGACTCCAGCCTGACAGAGAGGTTAACATGTCCCACCATCGAATAGGCTTATCAAGGGGCTTAGAAACGGGGGATGTGCAATATCAGATTACCATCCATGTCTGGGATCCTGGTGTTGACATCTATCTTACAGCCAAAGTGGGCAGCCTGGCAGCACCTTGACAGCTCTTGGCCTTGTGATCACAAGACAACACGTTTAGAGCTGGGAGGGGTGCACTCCAATGGGAGAGCGAGGGGGAGTGCGAGGAGGTTCATGCATCCATGGATGGGGGTTGGGGATGGGCTCTGGGGACAGAGGAGATTTGATTTGATTTGATTTATTATTGTCACATGTATTAACATACAGTGAAAAGTATTGTTTCTTGCGTGCTACACAGACAAAGCATACTGTTCATAGAGAAGGAAACGAGAGAGTGCAGAATGTAGTGTTACAGTCATAGCTAGGGTGCAGAGAAAGATCAACTTAATACAAGGTAAGTCCATTCAAAAGACTGACAGCAGCAGGGAAGAAGTTGTTCCTGAGTCGGTTGGTATGTGACCTCAGACTTCTGTATCTTTTTCCCGAAGGAAGAAGATGGAAGAGAGAATGCGTGGGGTCCTTAATAATGCCGGCTACTTTGCCGAGGCAGCGGGAAGTGTAGACAGAGTCAATGGATGGGAGGCTGGTTTGCAGGATGGATTGGGCTACATTCACGACCTTTTGTAGTTCCTTGCGGTCTTGGGCAGAGCAGGAGCCATATCAAGCTGCGATACCACCAGAAAGAATGCTTTCTATGGTGCATCTGTAAAAGTTGGTGAGAGTTGTAGCTGACATGCCAAATTTCCTTAGTCTTCTGAGAAAGTAGAGGCGTTGGTGGACTTTCTTAACTATAGTGTCAGCATGGGGGGACCAGGACAGGTTGTTGGTGATCTGGACACCTAAAAACCTGAAGCTCTTGACCCTTTCTACTTTGTCCCCATTGATGTAGACAGGGGCATGTTCTCCTGTACACTTCCTGAAGTCGATGACAATCTCCTTCGGGGATGGGGGTATGCCAGCAGCAGCACCTCCTTACTGCATCACTGGTGTGAGAGGGACATAGCACTGCCTTTCTCACACTTGTGATGTGGAGATGCCGGCGTTGGACTGGGGTAAACAGTAAGAAGTTTAACAACACCAGGTTAAAGTCCAACAGGTTTATTTGGTAGCAAAAGCCACACAAGCTTTCGGAGCTTCAAGCCCCTTCTTCAGGTGAGTGGGAATTCTGTTCACAAACAGACCATATAAAAACACAAACTCAATTTACATGAATAATGGTTGGAATGCGAATACTTACAACTAATCAAGTCTTTAAGAAACAAAACAACGTGTTTCTCACACTCCACAGGGATGAGGTGCCGGGTGAGCGTTGTTGTTCCCCAAGTTTGGTGGCATTAACAGACAGAGTCGAGGCTCTGTGTGAACGAAATGACGTTTAAAGCAAAACATTTAATGCAGTGGTGACCTGTCTTACATTAGTGCCTATATCACCTGGCCTATAGTTTCTTAATCTTCCTCACCCTCATGCTCTGTCTCGGTGTATGCCTAGGATCCACAGCTGAGGTCGAGACAGCCTGCTGACTTTCAAGCACTTTCACCTGAAATGACCTTGCAGGTGTTCCCTGGGGGTGGAGGCGGGACCTGGAGGGTCCAGGCCTGCTTTCGGGCAGCATGCATGTTTGACTTCTGCCCTCCTTGGTGTATGTGGCTGGAGGTGTGTTGCTGATAGGGAGGGGGGTTGTCAGATGGGCTGGAGATGCCCAGGGCCTCCTGGCTGCGAGCCCTGGGCTTTATTCCTCTTCCCTTCGGGTTCTTGGAGGCCGCTGTGCATCTCCATGGGATGGAGGAACAACAGGAGTGAGATCCAGAAGTGCCACAGTCCCCTGCCGCTGACGTTCATGAATTCCCACCAGAGGCTGCACCATGCAGTTGAAACCTGGTACCATGGAGGTCATGCCCTCAGACATAGAGGTCATGAGTTGAGCCATGGTGTGGACATCTCCTGACATGGAGTGCAGGTCCTATGCCAAAGTCTCCACTGCAGACGCTACCCTCGCAGGGTTGCACCATCTCCTCAGATACAAGGCAATGGAATTCCTCCAGTCGGTCTTGCAGTTGAAGGAGGGATGTTAGCATCCATTCCTGATGCTCACAACCCTGCCTTTGCAGCTCCAGCAGCTGTGGGATAACCAGACCCAGGGGCACATAATTGGAAACGGGCTCAGCAGAGTCCGGGACTCCAGCATATCTCTGAGTGTCGGTTCCCTGGGATGTCCCTGCCTCTGCCTGCTTTGGATCTGCAGATGTGAGATGCTCAACAGTGAGTGACCCAGAAGCCTGTCTATTTAGTGATCTCACCGAGATGTGAGTATCTGTGCTGGTGCCGGGTGTGGGTGACAGCTGAAACACCTCTTCAACGGTGGGGTTGAATAAGTCCCCCTCAGAGCTGCTCAAATCTGGTGGGACCAGGAAGCCATGAGGATGGTCCAGCCTGTTCTGCTTGTCGGCTGCAGAAGCTCAAGGCTAACTCCTTAAAACACATAAGTGTTTGGAGCTCCAGCATTACTCTTGATGGCTGCACCCGCTCACGCTTTATTGTGATTGAGTTTGTCCTGCTATGACACAGATTGGGAGAGTAAGTGCATTTGCAGTGCTGCCAGGTGACTTTGGTGACTTGCTGGAATGCCACTGGAAGCAGAGCTAGAGTGTGCCCCACCTCTGCTCCACTCAGCCTAGCATCCTGATGAAGGCTCCCTCTGAAAAGCGCAGTGTGAAGTTCTTAGTTCCCTGCATTCCTTGCAGTTGTTGTGGAGAGTAAGGGGGAGTGTTGACGTTTAAGATGGTGATGAGGTCTCGCAGGCATAGGGCTTAAATATTGATGTCAAATTATAATTGAAAACATTAAGTACATTTGAAAGCAAAATGTTAAAATGTTCAGGTAGGGATTCTACCGAATTACACCCCCCTGCCTTATCCCCATAACCTTGCACATTCTTTCTTTTAAGAAAGCAGTCCAATTTCCTTTCGGATACCTCAATCGAACCTGCCTCAATTGCTTTGTCAGGAAGTTTGTTCTAGATTCCAACCACCTTCTATTTACACCATGAGACATTGGAGCTGAAGTAGGCCATTCGGCCCTCCAAGTCTGCTCTGCTATTCAATGAGATCAAGACAGATCTGATGTGATAATCCTCCACTCCACTTTCTCATCTTATCCCCATAAGCCTCGATTCTCTTACTGATCAGAAATCTGCCTGGGTGAATATATTTTTCCTCACAATACTTCGACTCCTTTTGCCAGTTATTTTGAATTTGTGCCCTCTAGGTTTTGATGCACTGTCATGAAGTTGAAAGATGATTAGGAATCCAGTGTAGATGTTTGGCTATACCAAGGGAAGGTCCATTGGAAGGATCCTGCAATCTTGACTGGTGGAGGATTGATGAACCACATTGTGGATGCTGAGCTTATGATAGCTGAGACAGTGAAGACTTTGGGCTGCAATAACACACCCGAAACTCTGTTAATATATTGCATGTAGATATTACTTTCCACAAATAAAGATATTTATCTGCTCTATTTACACAACTTATGCTACCTAAACACCACATTGATTCCATTAGTGCCCCGTTCTTGGACACTCCAAAGTAATGTTTCCCTTGTTGCCATGTAGGAGGTTGAGGCTGGCTGGTCGCATCCTGACTATGGTTGTGAGGGTTGTGATGGTTGGCCTCATCATACAGGGACCCATTGGTGCCTTACTGCAGACTGCACTATCTGCATCTCTGGGGACCCAATGCTGGTCCTCACCATCAACCTCAGATTTTGGTCTTCTTTTCCTGAAAGGCAAAGATGGAAAGGGTGAAGTGTAGGCTCATTAAGGCACTGTATTTGAGATGCCTCCAATATTTCTCTCCAATTTTGTCCATTCACAGAGTATAAGTTGTTTCCTGTTGGCCATAGGTATTAGCTGATGCTACACTGCAAAGCATCATGTGCATTAGGTTTACACATGGCCAGTCATGCTGCATGCAGCAAAGCCAGATTACACACATTAGAATAAGGTAGGAGGACTCACATGAATCAATATGTGTATATGTTCTGCGTTTCCTCGTCATGTAGTTCTTGGACTGCAAAGGTCTTGAGGAGATGGTGTTGCTCTGTGGGCGGCAAGGGAGGGAAAGGTGTGGCTGACAAAGGATTAGTGGCCAACTCATTACATGGTTAGTGAAAGGAAAGCAAACCGTGTCCCAGGTCACCAATGTTGTCATGGGACATCTCAAACAGGGCAACAAAGACAGGATGTGCCTATGTTGTATACAATGCCTTGGTCAATGCTGAATGGTTCTTCCTGCTTTATTGTTATGTTACTTTTCAATAATGGTTTGATACAACTGAGTGGCTTGCGGGGCCATTTTAGAAGGCAGTTAATGGACAAACACATTGAGTAAGGGCACAAGAGGTGTGGAGGAGGTCTCATTCTGAGGGTAGGCAAGGAGGAGCTCAGCTTGTTGCATCTTCTGAGGGTGAAATCCTTTGAGAAAATTGTTGTGGGTGATACAGTGTCTGAATTGGTGTGAAGGGTGCAGCAGGTGAAGTGTTCTGTTAAGCTAACTTGCAGAGCTTTGAGCTGTTGTGATCTTTGTTCAAAAGTCAGAGACAAACATGGGTAAGCACCACAAGTCTGGTGCAGCAGGGAAGTGACAAGATATGATAGAATGTCAACATTAGCATAAAACAATGGACACATGAATAAATAAGGAAATGCAATTCATGGGACATCTCAAACAGGGCAACAAAGACAGGATGTGCCTATGTTGTATACAATGCCTTGGTCAATGCTGAATGGTTCTTCCTGCTTTATTGTTATGTTACTTTTCAATAATGGTTTGATACAACTGAGTGGCTTGCGGGGCCATTTTAGAAGGCAGTTAATGGGCAAACACATTGAGTTTGGAGGCAAATGTAAATCAGACCAGATTTCCTTCGTTTAAGAACATTAATAAACTGGGTTTTTATGACACCCCAGTAGCTTAATGGTCACCATTAATGAGAGTAGCTTTTATTCCAGATATCTTTAGTTGATTGAATTTAAAGTGTTCCAGCTAAAGTGATGGGAGTTGAACTCATGTTTCTGGAGCATTAGCCCAGTGGAGTACTCGCCCAGTTATGTAACCATTCAACTACCATTCCCTGCTAATGTTAATGAGGTGTAATTTAGTTTTAATGACATACTAAATTATAACCATTGATGAACAAGCTCTCAGGCCCTGGAAAACTAATTTTATATTTTGTCAATGTTAAATTTTGTCCTTCGACAGTACCTTCCAAACCCACAACCTCTACCACCTAGAAGGACAAGGATAATAGACACATGGAAACACCACTATCTGCAAGTTCCCTTTCAAGTGACTCACCATTCTGACTTGGAAACGTATCACCATTCCTCCATAATCGCTGGATCAAAGTCCTAGAACTCACTCTCTAACAGCACTGTGGATGTATCTACATCACATAGACTGCAATGGTTCAAGAAGGCAGCTCATGACCGCCTTTTCAAGTGCAATTAGGCGTAGGCAATAAATACTGGCCTTGCCAATGATCCTTGCATATCAAGAATAAATAAATAAAATTTTCTTACGATAAATATTCCATCAATTTTAATATAGATTTAAGTTTGTTTGTGGTATTGCAACTTCTAATTGTGTATGTCTCAATCTTTTTTCTGCTTTCTATAAAATTTGTAAAAAGCAGCAGAGCATCAGTACATTTTATTTCTTGGTTTGCTGTCTTAGTATTCTTCCATGATTGATTACTCATCCAGCTTGATGATACACTGTTGCTGGATGCCTGGAGATCTCGGTGACTTATGCCGGAATTTTACCAGGCTTGCAGAACAGCATTCTCCATTGGCTTCGGGCAGAATCTTTACGAGCCCCGGGCAGGCGAGGTGGTAGAATTCCGGCCTTAGTGTCAGATTCAAATTAACGTCAGCAAAGATGAAATTTCAAGATTTTTGCAGGCATCTTTTTTCAAGATCAACAATAATTGCCAATAATTGCCATTGTTTCATCACTGACGACAAAATATAGGCCTCTGTTTTCAGTGAGATGCTTGTTTCTGTTCCCAGCATGTTGGCTTGATGGAACTGAGGCTTGAGGCCCAATAACAGATGCTACTCTGACTTTCAGTGCTCCTGCATTCCCCAAAATGGACACCATCAACATCCCTAGGCATTTGTTTTTATTTACAATAATGTTGTGGCTGAATAATTTCAATGACTACACCATAAAATCAAATTTATTGAAAACACATCACTAAGGCTGCTAGTGCAGGCAATCAAGTGGAAATAATTAAAATATGAATGTGTAACTTCAACTAGTATCAGTTCTTGAGGCTTTCCAAGTTAAGCCTTATTTTTACTTTACTGGAAAAGAATGAGTTAATACTTACAATATGAAATGATGCTTGTAACAAGCTAGCAGAAGTAATGTGCAGATGACATTGAAAAGCTTGGATGCTCAGTAATGACAGGCCATTTGACCTTAAGCAATAAAACAGTTTTTCTTATAATGTTATAGATTATAAGGCAATCTAACAAGCTACAGAAATCCTTTTGCAAACAAAATTTTAATATAATAATTTACCAGAAGGGAAAATAGTAGTTGATTATTGTGTTGCATTTTATCCTGACTTAGTTTACTCACATCAATAGAGATTTCCCTTGACAAAAATATCCTGTTGCTTGGTTTTAAAGCCCACATCCAATTTGTGTTCCAGCAGAATGGTATTATTATAAAAAAAGAACAAAGTGTATTTATTGTCAGCATAGACTATTGGAGGGGAGGTTATCTACTCACTACAGTTTGTGTTTGGAGTAAGCTATGCTGCCTATAATTCGTGTTTCAATGTAGAAGGCACAGCATTGTTAAATGTAGTAACAGCAGGAAATGTAGGGCATTTAAAAAAAAAATGATCAGCACTTGATTCTATCTAGTTGAAACGCTGAATGCAAAAGTTAAAAATAACCTTTTCAAGTTTTTTCTATGTATGCGTTTTCATGGGCATTAAACAAATAGTAATTGATTGAAAGAAATATCCAAATACTTATTCATGATACACATATTACCATTTCTAATGTAGTTATAACAGAATTTCTATGAAAATCGAGAGTCTGTATTAACTATACTAGGTGACAGTTAATTTCTTAAGTTAATACTATTATAATTCCTGTTGAGTCTGGTAACATTTAAAACAAAATTCAAACTTCCAATTAATAGCTGAAAAAGATGACAAAGGATTTCATGTTTTCAGATTTTTACTGTAACAAATTACTGAAAACACTATTAACTAAGCACTACTTTTGCAGGCAGCTTTATAGTTTAAACAACAGAAAATAATGTTTCTCTTTTATACTTATTACACATCACACTCTCCATTGAATTGCAGTCCACAGTTGCTTTCAGTTTCCATGGAGTCTCGTTTTCCCATTTCACCGAATAGTAACTTTGAGTGACCACCTCCAAGCACTTCCCTCAGTTTTTGGAGAGTTTCCCAAATTCGCTGCGAGCAGTATAGCCTGTCCCGATGATTCTTCTCTATCCCCTGCCATGCCATGACCAAACTCCCAGAATCCTTAGGCAGCTGCAGAGTGCGACTAGAGACCGTCTCCCTCCCACCTCCAACTTGGGAGCTCACAAAGAATCTTCAGCCTCTTCTGTCTGATGACCATGCCAACTATTGTTCCTTTCCTCCCTCTCTTTTTCCCTTCTTCCCAAAAGCTTGGAGCCAGAAATTCTACCTAACTGTTAGCATAACTTTTCCCCTTCTTCCCAGGTGTAGGAACTTCGCACCTTGCTCAGCCAGTCCCTGGATTAAACCAGGCTTGTTGTCAGACAGAATTCAGAAGAGTCACATAACCCCGTTCATTTTAACTAAATTTAAAGACACAGTCCAAAAAATAACAGCATTATAAATCTCAAAATTGTAACAACTTTCTGTAAATGAATAATCATTTAAATAGGAGCTGTATGCCAGCTAAGCTGACCCAGTGATGTTTATTATAATAAACATTCATTACAAGCATCAAGAACCATTATGACATGCACATTGCAGGGTTCAGTCATTTTTTTACAGTCTTCTGAAATATTTGCCTCTGCTACTCAATCTGATATTCTATTTCATTTGGTGATCACTCTGTTCCAAAAATGATTCATATTACCTCTTAGTTTTACCTTTTTACTAGATTAAAATGGTCCTTTGTCCTGCTTTTACAATTCAATTTAGGACAATCTTTACAATTTGCCTTTTTCATTCAACAACATCTATAATGGGTGGCACGGTGGCACAATGATTAGCACTGCTGCCTCACAGTGCCAGGGACCTGGGTTTGATTCCCGGCTTGGATCACAGTCTGTGTGGAGTTTGCACATTCTCCCCGTGTCTGCGTGGGTTTCCTCCGGGTGCTCCGGTTTCCTCTCATAGTCCAAAAATGTGCAGGTTAGGTGAACTGGCCATGATAAATTCTCCCTCAGTATACCCGAACAGGCGCTGGAGTGTGGCGACTAGGGGATTTTCACAATAACTTCAATGCAGTGTTAATGTAAGCCTACTTGTGACTAATAAATAAACTTTAACTCACACTTATATAATGTATTTTATGTAATGGATCATCCCAAGATGCTTCATTGGAGCTTTATAAAACAAAGTATGATGCAACATAATGGAATATTAGGTCAGATGATCAAAAGTTTGGTCAAAAATGTACGTCTTAAAGAGCATGTTAAAAGAGGAAAAAGAGATGCAGAGAGGTATAAGAAGGCTATTTCATAGCTTGAGGCCCAGACAATGGAATTGGCAGATTTAGAGGAGAGTATGGTGATAGGGAGGGCAAATGAGGTTTAGAATCTTAAAACCAGGTCCCAAGGTGTGCCAGTGAGCACAAGGGTGATAGGGGAATTGGACTTATTGCATGTTAAGAATTGGGCAGCAGAGGTTTGGGTGACAGCAGGTTTATGGAGGATAGAATGTGGGAGACCAGACAAGACTGTGGGTCGGAATAGTTGAATCTGGAGGTATTCTAAAGCAATGTCGGATTCTTATTACATCATATCTTTTTTAAGTGTACAAGGGCTGAGATGGCAGTTAGGGCAGTGGTGGGTGACTTTAACTTCCCCCACATTGACTGGAACTCCCTTACAGCCAGGGGCTCGGATGGAGATCAGTTTGTTACATGTGTCCAGGAGGGATTTTTGATACTGTATGTTGACAATCCAACCAGGAAGGGGGCCATACTAGACTTGGTATTGTGAAATGAGCTGGGCCAGGTGATCGATGTTTAAGCGGGGGAGCATTTTGGGCTTAGCGACCATAATTCCATAAGATTTTGGGTAGTCATGGATAAAGACAAGAGTCGTCCTTGGTTGAGGGTGCTTAATTGGGAAGGGGCAATTACATCCAAATTAGACAGGAATTGGGGAATGTGGATTGGCAGTAGCTATTTGAGGGCAAATCCACATCTGGCATGTGGGAGGCTTTTAAAGGTCAGTTGGTGGAAGTGCAGGACAGGCTTTTCCTCACAAAAATGAAGGATAGAAATGGCAGGATTCGGGAACCATGGATGATATGGGAAAGGTGTGAAAAAAGCTAGGTAGTTGTGGTGGGTGACTTTAACTTCCCCCATATTGACTAGGGCTCCCTTACAACCAGGGGCTTGGATGGAGAGCAATTTGTTAGATGTGTCCAGGAGGGTGTTTTGATACAGTATGTTGACAATCCAACCAGGGAGGGGGCCATAATAGGCTTGATATTGGGGAATCAATGTTTCAGTGGGGGAGCATTTTGGGCTTAGCGACCATAATTCCATAAGATGACAAGGGAAATTGTAAGTTTAGTCAAAAGGAAAAAGGAAGCATATGATAGGTCTAGGCATCTAAAATCTGACAAAGCCCTTGAGGAATATAGTGAAAGTAGGAAAGAACTTAAATGTAGAATTAGGAGGGCTAAAAGGGGCCATGAAATGTCTTTAGCAAACAGGGTCAAGGAGATTCCCAAGGCTTTTAATGCATATGTTAGGAGCAAAAGGGTAGCAAGGGAAAGAGTGGGCCCACTCCAGGGCAATGGAGGGAAGTTATGTGTGGAGCCACAGGAAGTGAGTGAGATCCTTCATGAGTACTTTGTATCGGTATTCACCAAGGAGAAGGACATGACATAAGTTGAGATCAGGGATAGTGTGTGAACACTCGAGAGAATGTCAATATATCGAAGGAGGAAATGTTGAGTACCCTAAATTGCAATAAGGTAAACAAGTTGCCGGGGCTGGATGGGATCTATCCCAGGTTACTGTGGGAGGCAAGGGAAGAAATAGCTGGGGTCTTAACAGATATCTTCACATCCTCTTTGACCACAGGTGAGGTTCCAGATGACTGGAGAATAGCCAATGTTGTTCCCTTGTTTAAAAAAGAAAGCAGGGATAATCCAGGAAATTATAGGTCAATGAGCTTGACGTCAGTGGTGGGGAAGCTTTTGGAGAAGATACTGAGGGACAGGATATATGGACATTTAGAAGAAAATGGACTAGTTAGTGATAGGTAGCATGGCTTTGTACAGAGAAAGTCATGTCTCACCAACTTGATTGAGTTTTTTGAAGAGGTGACAAAGATAATTGATGAGGGAAGTGCTGTGGATGTGGTTTATATGGACTTTAGTAAGGCGTTTGACAAGATCCCACATGACCACAAAAACTAAAGTCACATGGGATTCGGGGTGGGCTGGCTAGATGGATACAGAACTGGCTTGGTTATAGATAGTAAGAAGTCTAACAACACCAGGTTAAAGTCCGACAGGTTTATTTGGTAGCAAAAGCATCTCCACATCTTGGTTATAGATGACAAAGAATAGCAGTGGAAGGGTGTTTTTCAGAATGGAGATCTGTAGCTAGTGGTGTCCCGCAGGGATCATTGCTGGGACCTCTGTGGTTTGTAGTATATATAGATGATCTGGAGGAAAATGTAGGGGATCTGAGTAGTAAATTTGCAGATGACACAAAGATTGGTGGAGTTGCTGATGGTGCCGGGGATTGTCAGAGGATGCAACAGGATATAGATAGATTGGCGACTTGGGCACAGAAATAGCAGATGGAGTTTAATCCAGACAAATGCGAGATGATGCATTTTGAAAGATCAAATTTAGGTTGAATTATACTGCAAATGGCAGAACCCTTAGGAACATTAACATACAGAGGGATTTAGGGTCCACAGTTCCCTAAAAGTGGCAACACTGGTGGCCAAGGTGATTAAGAAAGTATATGGCACACTTGCCTTCATCAGCCGGGGCATTGAGTACAAGAGTTGGGAAATCATGTTGCAGCTATATAAAACCTGGTTAGGCCACATTTGGAGTATTGCGTGCAGTTTTGGTCACCACACTACCGGAAAGATGTGGAAGCTTTGAAGAGAGTGCAAAAAAGGTTCACCAGGATGTTGCCTGGTGTTGGCTATTAGGAGAGGTTGAATAAACTAGGATTGTTTTCACTGGAAAGACGGAGGCTGAGGGGAGACCTGATAGAGGTCTACAAAATCATGAGAGTCACAGACAGGGTGGATAGTCAGAATATAGATAGTGTCAATTACAAGGGGGCACAGGTTCAAGGTGTAAAGGGGAAAGTTTAAGGGAGATGTGTGGGGAAAGTTTTTCACTCAGTGAGTCGTTGGGGGCCTGGAACGTGCGTGCTGCCAGAGGAGGTGGTTGAAGCAGTCACATTAGCAACATTTAAGAGGCATCTGGATCAGTACGTGAATAAGGAGGAAATAGAGGGATACAAATCAAGTAAGGGCAGAAGGTTTTTTTTTAGTTTAGATAGGGCATCATGATCGGCACAGGCTTGGAGGGCCGAAGGGCCCGTTCCTGTGCTGTACTGTTCTTTGTTTTTTGTTCTTTGTAATTAAAGCATAAATGAGATTTGAGCAGCTCATGAGCTGTACAGGTGAAGTCAGGCAATGTTACAGAGGTGGAAATAGGTGATCCTAGTGAAAGCCTGAATATGAGGTCAGAAGCTCATCTCAAATCAAATGTGAAATTAAGATTGTGAAGACACTGGTTTAATCGCATACAGTTGCCAGGAGGAGAGATGGAGTCAGTAGCGAGGGAACTGACTTTGGAGTGTGGACAGGAAAGAATGGCTTCGTTCTTCATAATATTTAATTGGAGGTTTTTTCTACTCCAGTTCTGGATGTTGGTAAACAGATTGATAAATTAGCAACAGTGGAGGCATCAAGAGAGGTGATGAGGTAGATATTGGGTGTTATCACCATACAGGTGAAAACTAATATAAAACAAAAACATAAAATGCTGGAAAACTAATGTGCCTTCAGATGATGCCACAGGGATGTGCAGCATGTAGAGGGAGGGAGGCAAAGATCGAGCCTTGGGGGACACCACCAGTAATGGCGCGGGAGCAGGACGAGAATCTAATTATTTGACTACAATTGGATATATAATAATGGAACCATATGTGAGCAGTCCCACCCCGGTAGTCAGCAATAAAGAGGCATTGGAGAAGACTGTAGACAGGTCAAAAAGAACAAGGAGGGGAAGTTTAAGTTTATCTTTGTTACAGTGACATACCGTATCTTTGAAAAGAGCTGTTTCAGTCATGTAGCACGCTGGAAACCCAATTGGAGGCATTCAAACATGGAGCTCCTGGAATGTGAATGGATGTGGGAGGCAACAGCATACTCAAGGACTTTGGAGAGAAAAAAGAAATTGAAGATTAAACAGTAGTTTGCAAAGATGTTGGGTTCAAGGGCTGTTTTTTTGTGTGGAAGGGGGTAATGAAGGCAGATTTAAAGGGGAGAAAGACAATACCAGAAAGAACCGTTAGCAATATGGGCTTCTCTGGAGAGCAGCAGGGGAAGTTGGGTGATCAGATTAGTGAAAATAGAATCGATAGAACAAGAGGTGGGTCTCATGGACAAGATGAGCTCAGAGAGGGCATATGGGGAAATAGGAGAGAAACTAAAGAAAGATTGATTTTAGGGCTAGATGGTGGCCGGACGTTGGGGAGTCAGATGATGAGTGATTCTCCACAGAATTCCCAGCCTCTGACCTAGTCTTGTAGCCACAGTATTTATTTGGCTGGTCCAATGTAGTTTCTGGTCAAAGGCAATTCCAGGATGTTGATAAGGGGAGCTAGTGATGGTAATGTCATTGATTTGATTTGATTTGAATTGATTTATTATTGTCACATGTATTAGCATACAGTGAAAAGTATTGTTTCTTGCGCGCTATGCAGATAAAGCATTCTGTTCGTAGAGAAGGAAACGAGAGAGTGCAGAATGTAGTGTTACAGTCATAGCTAGGAAATAGAGAAAGATCAACTTAATACAAGGTAGGTCCATTCAAAAGTCTGACAGCAGCAGGGAAGAAACTGTTCTTGATTTGGTTGGTATGTGACCTCAGACTTTTGTATCTTTTTCCCAGCAGAAGAAAGTGGAAGAGAGAATGTCCGGGGTGCGTGGGATCCTTAATTATGCTGGCTGCTTTGCCGAGGCGGCGGGAAGTATAGACAGAGTCAATGGATGGGAGGCTAGTTTGCGTGATGGATTGGGCTACATTCACAACGTTTTGTAGTTTCAATGTCAAGGGAGATGATTGGATTCTCTCTTATTGGAATTGGTCATCGCCTGGCACTTGTGTGGCATAAATGTTACTTGCCGCTTATTAGCTCAAGCCTGAATGTTTTCCAGGTCTTGCTGCATGTGGGAACGGACTGCTTCAGTGGGCAAAATCTTCCCTTCCCTCCATTGGCAGGATTCATGCCTGGCAAGGCAATGCCCTCAATGTCCTAACTGCAAGACATTAAAGTGAAAGGAGGACCTCCTTGGGTGGGTGGTACTGAAGGTCAGCAGAACTGGAAAACTAAAGGGAAATACTAATAATCATGTGGAGACTGCCTTAGAGCTTTGTTCTTTTGAAATCCTCACTGTATGGTGAAGCCCACATGGTAGCAAATATAGCATCAAGGCTTCCCATTACAATAAGATCCCAGTAAGATGTAAAGCTGCTGTTCACTTTGAGCCATTTGTTATCGGCTACAGTCAGAGTTTGGGATGAAGAGAGGGAAGGAGATGGATGCCTAAAAGAGGCATGCAGATGAATGGCAGCCAATAACGCATGACTGCAAACGTCCATCCTCTCTCCACTCACATTGTCTGTACCTTTAAGACTTGATTACCTGTAAAGACTCGCATTTCAACCATTATTTTGTAAATTGAGTTTGTGTCTTTATATGCCCTCTTTGTGAACAGACCTCCCACTCACCTGATGAAGGGGCAGTCGTCCGAAAGCTTGTGGCATGTGCTACCAAATAAACCTGTTGCACTTTAACCTGGTGTTGTGAGACTTCTTACTGAACGTCCATCCTCCCAGGAGAATGAACCTGCCTGACAAGGGAGTGTGTAGTTAGTCTTTCTCTTATGACAAGGCAAAGGTCTCTCTATAAAGTCGTGAGGGCAGTGGAGCCAAGTGAAATAGTCTGCTATCATTACCCTTGTCAAAGAGGTATTTTTCCATGTGCAGGCATGTATTACGGGGAGGAATATCCATCCTTGGTTCTCTAGGGTGTCCTTCATCTGTAAGGGGTGGAGTGTGCACAACCATTAAAACAACTGTCAGCAAGAATGAACCCAATCAGAGGAAGCTAACATATATTTACAAGTGCCAAAACTATATATATGATTGTGCAAAGTGCCACTAGTGTTCATTCAAAGATCTTCATTTTTCTAACTCTTATCATTATGTTTGGATGTGTCCCTGATATCTGCGATGTGGAGTTGCTGGCGTTGGACTGGGGTAGGCATAGTAAGTAGTCTCACAACACCAGATTAAAGGCCAACAGGTTTATTTGGTAGCACGAGCTTTTGGAGCGTTGCCCCTTCATCAGGTGAGTGAAGAGTTCAGTTCACAAACAGGGCATATACAGACACAAACTCAATTCTAAGATAATGTTTGGAAGCGAGTCTTAACAGGTAATCAAGTCTTTACAGGTGCAGACCATGTGAGTGGAGAGAGGGTTAGGCACAAGTTAAAGAGGTGTGAATTGTCTCAAGCCAGGACCAGTTAGTGAGATTTTGCAAGCCCAGGCAGGTCATGGGGGTTACAGATAGTGTGACATGAACCCAAGATCCCGGTTGAGGCCATCCTCATGTGTGCAGAACTTGGCTATCAGTTTCTGCTCAGCGATTCTGCGTTGTCTTGTGTCATGAAGGCCACCTTGGAGAACACTTACCCGAACATCAGAGGCTGAATGCCCTTGACTACTGAAGTATTCCCCGACAGGAAGGGAACATTCCTGCCTGGTGATTGTTGAGTGGTGTCCATTCATCCATTGTCGTAGCGTCTGCATGGTCTTGCCAATGTACCATGCCTCGGGGCATCCTTTCCTGCAGCATATCAAGTAGACAATGTCTGCAGCAGAGGTGGAGGCAACCAGCTGACTACAATGCCCTCTTGTCTGTGATGACTTTGGTGAGTTTCCTCTGAAGGTCTGAAGCCTGGAGGGCCTCGGCCTTCTTTAGGTCTCCTGCTCAGGGACAGGTGCTCCATCCATGTCCTGAGAAGCTGGAGCTGATGGAGTCACAGGCAGAAGGGATTGGGAATGTTCTGAATGGATGTTCCCAGAATGTCCACCTGATGCTTGATCCTTGTCTCTTTGGGTGTCTGAGAGCCCTTCCCTGACTGATTCCTTGAGGGGAAGGGGAAGTCAAGGTGCCCTGTTCCCCTCTCGCCTATCCACTGTTAAAACACATCCATGGCTATGATAATGGAGTATAGGTCCAGAGATAGAGAGCAATTGCAAAGCTCAATTGGTCAGTTGAACTGGTTAGACACTTTCAGATCAGATGTTGCATTTGTTTCAGCACTAAGTATTATGATGAAACACTATAAAGTTGAATGTTTTAAAGGTAAATAAAACATTTTCAAAATCTGGAGAAATGCATACTCCAGTTCCCATCACAATGCTTCACATGTTAATCTTTCTGATAGCTATTCTACTGTGGTTGATTTCATAGTATTTCTGATGGGTGAGCCTGGGAAAATTTTGTTCCTTAGCTTGGGGAGAGTTTTAAAAAAAATTTTAACTGCTGAAACACTAGCTTCCATGAAGCAGTGGATAGGGGATTATATTTGTCAAATATTTTAAGTGAGATTCTGTACAATGGGTGCACAGAAGATAGTTTGTCCAATTAATGTTATATAGATAATTATTCATTGTGGGGTAATGAATAATCAACAAAGTGAGTGAGAGAAAATGCTATGAATTGATTTTACTGGCTTGAAACAGATGCTGGAGAGAAAGGAAATCTCTAAAATTAAATTGGTGGATGCAAGTCATCAACGATTTGATTGTTTCACTAAAATAAATGCATATACAAACAAGTTGTCCATTTGTTTTTGTTTGATGCAGCACCCCTTTAAAGGATTGCACCTTTAATTTGACCTTCAGTTTGTTTAATTTAGTTTCATTAGTTCAATCCAAAATAGTACAAAACAAATAAGTTGTTTGAGGTCCTAAAGGTGTCTCATAATGCTTGCACAAAATATTTAAGTCATTGAATTTATTTTGAAATTTTGGTTGTGCATGTCAACTCTAATCTTCAGATAGAAAAAAGGGAATCTTTTTTTGTTTTTTCTGTATTTATGTTTTTTCAGGTGATGGGCATTAACTGAGGATTCATTTCTGTTCCTATAAATAAGAACAGACTAGCATTGTGATTGTTGCATTAAGAGGGGCAGGCATGTAATGTTTAACTCTTAAATAAATGCTTACAAAAGTATGTAAAATATTGTAAAGTACTGACTTCACTTGGCTTTCTAGAATATCACAATCAAGACTGTGGACTGATGAACTTCCAGGTCTTCACTGCTGAAACTTTTCTCTAAATCCTGAGTTTATACCAGGCTTGTCCTTTTCACTTGGAGAGTCACATTTCCATTTTCTGTCGTTCAAGGGGTCGATGGGCAAATTTTGGAAAGACAAAGTTCAGTACAACTTTAAATTGAATTTCAAGAAAATTGTTGAGGTATTAAGAAAATAAATACTTGTGCAAGTGTAGGAATTTTTGGTCCTGGGGTGAGCGCGGCCAGAAAATCCCACACACGGTCTCACACACACACTCTCTTACTCTTCATAGTGCAGAAGGAGGTCATTTGGCCCATCGAGTCTGCACCGATCACAATCCCACCCAGGCCCTCTTCCCATAACCCCACATATTTACCCTGCTAATCCCCTGACAGTAGGGTTAATTTAGCATGGCCAATAAACCTAACCTGCACATCTTTGGACTGTGGGAGGAAACCGTAGCACCTGGACCCATGCAGACACGGGGAGAATGTGCAAACTCCACACAGACAGTGACCTGGGGCCAGAATTGAACCCAGGTCCCTGGCGCTGTGAGGCAGCAGTGCTAACCACTGTGCCACCGTGCTTCCCCACACACACACCATCACTCACTCACTCTCTCGCTTCCACACATGCGCACACTCTCACTCTCAGACAGAATCACTGGGTGGAATTTTCTCACCCTGCCCACCACAGGAATTGGGCGGGATTTTCCGGCTTTGGGATGCGCACGGCTGGAAAATTCCACCCAGTGTCTGGCTCACACTCACTATCTCACTCCTATACGCACACACTCCCACACAACTCACTCCCACACACACTTTCTCACTCCCCACACATACACACTCACTCTCTCACTTCCTGCCCTATACACACATTTTCACTTCCACATGTAATGCACTCATTCTTACACTCCCACACACACACACTCATTCTCTTACTCCCTGCCACACACTCTCTCACTCCCCACCACACAGTCTCTCACTCCCCGCCACACACACACTTTCACAGCCACCCATACACAAACACATACCCACATTCTCACTTCCACACATGCTCTCACTTCCACACACATTTCCACACATACACATATCCCACACAGGTTACCTATTCTCACACACATAGACAGTGTCCACCCCTGGCCCGCTGCACCTTTGCCCTCCCTGATCTCCAGGCACCACCACAACTTTGCTCCCCAGGCTCCAAACTCATTGCTGAAGGTGTTCACTGTTGCTGCAATCACAGATTGTTTCTTCCACATTTGCTGTTGATACATTCACTGGAAAACCTATCAGTTGCAAATGTGGGAGAAAAGTGGCCTGTGATTGGTGTAGCAGCTCCTTGCAGAATCTTTCATTCCAACTAAGCTGTTTTGACTGGAATTTTGAAAACCAACTCAGGACCACCTAGAGGGGCTTCACGGACTGTATCCGGCACATGGCCATACATTGGACAGGCCTGGTTTACGCTATAACTTTGACTGAGATTTTATTGTAGCACTTGAATATAGGCAGAAAATTCATAGTATAGAGTACCAAGATTTTGCTAGTCTTAGCCCAAGATATCTCCCCATGCAGCCGAGCATTTCAGTGTTCTGTATCTTCTTTGTTCTCTGATGAACTATGATTCTAGTGTCTCACTTTCTTTGGAGGCCATCTTATGGAGAGCATAGGTGGCCACAACAATGCGTAGGTATACTGCAAGGCACCAGCTGACCAGTCCAAGCAGTGGAATATTTTCAAAAGTCTGATGGCCTGCTCAATGGTGGTTCTTGTGAGTAAACAGCTTTGGTTGTAGCATATCTCTGCCTCTGCCTTGGGATCACATAAAGGAGTGAGTAACTATTTCAACAAGGAATACCTTTTGTCCCCTAATCAATGCTGCCTAGCTCTTGGGAAAAATCTGTGATGGTATTATATATTGTGCTTCACTCATGTTAGTGGGTATTTTAGAGTTTTCCAATGTGACTTTGCTCTTTAATTTTGCCTCCTGCTCCTTTAAAAGGTAAGTTTCTGACCTGTGGTTGCTACCTTTCTCACAAACTTAAGTAAATAAGCTGAGTTATGGCTATAAGCATGCGACTGGCCAATGGATTTTAAGATGAGTTATCAGAGGGGTGAAGATTGGAATGATGTCTGCATTGCAGTATACTCAACAGCAGAAATAAATGTTGTAAAGGAACTGCCGAATCCTCCCCCTCAACTTCATCTTCAATCTTCCTGCTGCCTTTAATCATTTGTTGAGTCAATCACATTCACATGAGATCAATCATGAAAATGATTCAGGCATCTTGCTAGTGCCATCGGGTGGGCAGTGTGATCACTCTGCACATTGGCAAACTGACATGTACTCCATGTGAAAATGATAGCTTGAGTAAATTTTGTACTTGGGTCAGATGCAAACATACACTTTAACACTTTCAGATTCATCAGTTTCTTCACTGAATAGAAAACATGGGCAAATAAAACAGTAGTATTGAATGACTGGGAAAGCAGCTAGAATGTAAAAATTTACCGGAAATTAAGATACTAATGTAACATAAGTGCAGAAAAGATTAGAAAAACAAATATTATGAACAGATGGTAGAGACTATGACAAGATCAGATGAGCAAATAGTGAGCCAGATATCAAAGAAAAAATAAGCATAATCTGTTATTCAAAAATGAGGCATCACAGAGCAAATGCAAAAGCAAAATTAGAAAATAGCATGGGTTTGAATCTATGATTAATATAAAGGTTCTAAATGAAAGGACTTTAGTGTGTCTGAATTTAGTGCAAATAACATTGGATTTGATGTTAATTGTGGCTTGCATTAGTATTTACTTTTTTCAGTGGTGAAAATAGATCTATTTTGTTGCATTGGTTAGCTAAGTCTAATTTTATTAGACAACAAAAGTGAGCCTTTTCTGGATCTTTGCACAGGCTTATCTCTGCTGGTAACTCAAACGTCTCAAGTCAAATTTTATAATGAGTCTCTTTCCCTCTGATTTGGTTACACCACTGGCAGGATCAATCATGTCCAGAGATCTTAACTGTTAGCACACTTGGCTGGGGAGCACAAAGTCTGGAAAGGCTGCAGTTCAACATAAGGGTAGGTTGTACTGGTGGCAGAAAAGTGGACTTTTATTCAGTATGGCACAGTAAGGTAAACAAGCAACATCTTTGGCAGTCCTGCTGAAGGAGGTGCTTTGAGTGAAAGCTGCTTGAAAGGATGTGCCAACTGTATATGTAAAATTTGAATATTTTATAATTCTTCATGCACCAGGAACACCAGAACAAGATTTTGTGCCCAAATATCTCAGCTGTGCAATTGTGAATGCTGCTGACTTCACAGCAGCAGGATTTTTCTGCCTAAGACATGGCAATAAGTAGAGGTAAGATAGTAATATTGGCCACGTGGCTTCTGTGCCAGCTTTTGTCATTTTGTAATTGACTCTCACATAGGCATTTATACAAATAAGCGTGTGATTATAGTGATGGTGTTTATGCACTAGTTGCATAATATGGCAACCCTTTTCTGAGGGCTTAATGAAACTTGAGGCAGAATTTTTAAATCTTCTGGAGGTGGGAACCAAGCCAGGTGAGAGACAAAAGTAGAGCTACCAGCCAGAATGCATGCTGGTTTCCTGTCAGCATTCCTGCCATCAACATTTATCAGGATGGGGGGAGGCCGGCCCTGGTAACCTGCCCAATTCTGCAATGTGGCCAGTTAATTAGTTAAAAATCATATTTAGTGCTTGCTGAGGGCCAGTCTAATGTGATGTATGGTTGCTTGCTGGATCAGTGGCAAAGTTAATCCTCTGAGCATAACTAGTCATGAGGCTTTTAAACATTTTCCAATATTGTGGCCATGTCCTTAGACTTCTTATGTTTATGGCTACATGCTCTCATTTCCTTAGTATTGTACTTAGTGGGTCTCCTTTGAATACAAAGCCAGGATTTTATGGCTCCTCCTACCTGACAGGATATTACAGTCCCACCAAAGTAAACACAATTTAAATGACCTGCTGCATCTGCCGGCGGGAGACACACTGTGACAGGGCCATAAATCATGGCCATAATGTCTGTCCTCCTTTCCACTTACTGCATTAAGGCCTCCAGCACTGCATAAAAGCATTTAGGAGCTCGCAACTTGGCCTGTTGGTCCATTGATTCCCTTTCTTCTGAAGCACTTTTGAAGACAGTTCCATGACACGTAGAAGCCAGAATGCATTCCCCCTTTAAGAAGTGCAGTCTGGCTTTAACTAGCGCTAGCCATGCTTGCACCATACTGAACATGCAGCCAGTCAGCAGCGCATTTATCACTGGGCTGCATGTCACAATTATGTTAATGAGCAGGCAGCATGAAGTTCAGGAAAGTGCCTGCATCACCTCGAGTGGGCACCAAGTAATTGCACATTGCAATTCCCAATCCTAAAAAAGGTATGACCCAACCTTTAGTCCCAGGTGCCCCCATTTTGCCTTGACTGAGAATATTCTGTTCTTGCATATTGATATGGATGGTATCAGTATGGCTGCTTGATTAACTTGACAGGAGGCATGTTTGAACATTACACTACATAACCTAAAATAATATCCCACATTTTATTTCTGTATAATATTTTTGGAGTGAGAGCCCAACATCAATATCCAAATATAGTTTGAGCAAAAATAGAAAAAGCAAGGAAATAGAAAAAAAGCTGCAAACTGGAAAAATCCAGTTGGACAAATTTATTTGAATTTAAGCCTCCAAGTCTCCATTAATATTTGTGTAACATAGCTAATAAGTGGTCCACATTTTCTTAAATGCCAAAATGCTACCTTAATCATAATAAGATTAAATTTAATCATATCTATTATATATTATATCATCTCCTTCATGGCAGGCTGGTGCAAAAGATTAAATCTCACAGGATCAGGGGTGAACTAGCTAGATGGATTCAGCCATAGAAGACAGAGGGTAGCGGTGGAAGGGTGTTTTTCTGAATGGAGGTCTGTAACTAGTGGTGTTCCGCAAGGATCAGTGCTCAGACCTCTGTTGTTTGTAATATATATAAATGACTTGGAAGAAAACGTAGCTGGTCTGATTAGCAAGTTTGCGGATGATACTAAGATTGGTGGATAGTGATGAAGATTGTCAGAGAATACAGCAGGATATAGATAGACTGGAAAATTGGGCGGAAAAAGGGCAGATGGAATTTAATCCGGACAAATGCGAGATGATGCATTTTGGTAGATCCAATTCAGGTGGGCGCTATAAAATAAATGGCAGAACAATCAGGAGCATAGACACACAGAGAGATCTGGGAGTACAGGTCCACAGATCCTTAAAAGTGGTAGCACAGGTGGAAAAGATAGTGAAGAAAGCATATGAAAGCATAAGAATGCTTGCCTTCATCGGATGGGGCATCGAGTAGAAAAGTTGGCAAATTATGTTACAGTTGTATAAAACGTTGGTTAGACCACATTTGGAATACTGTGTCCAATTCTGGTCACCACAATACCAGAAGGACATGGAGGCTTTGGAGAGAGTGCAGAAAAGGTTTACCTGGATGTTGCCTGGTGTGGAGGTTATTAGCTATGAGGAGAGATTGAATAAACTGGTATTGTTTTCCCTGGAAAGACAGAGGCTAAGCGGCGACCTGTTGGTAGTTTACAAAATTTTGAGAAGTTTAGATAGGGGGAACAGTTGGAATCTTTTTCCCAGGGCAGAAATGACGATTACAAGGCAGCACAAGTTCAAATAAGGGGGGAAAGATTCAGTGGAGATGTGCGAGGGACGTTTTTACACAGAGGGTGGTGGGGGCCTGGAATGCACTGCCAAGTGAGGTGGTTGAGGCAGTTATGTTAGCCACATTTAAGACTTAACTTAGAAACATAGAAACATAGAAAAACTACAGCACAAAACAGGCCCTTCGGCCCCACAAGTTGTGCCAAACATATCCCTACCTTTTAGGCCTACCTATAACCCTCCATCCTATTAAGTCCCATGTACTCATCCAGGAGTCTCTTAAAAGATCCTATTGAGTTTGCCTCCACCACCACTGACAGCAGCCGATTCCACTCGCCCACCACCCTCTGTGTGAAAAACTTCCCCCTAACATTTCCCCTGTACCTACCCCCCAGCACCTTAAACCTGTGTCCTCTCGGAGCAGACATTTCCACCCTGGGAAAAGTCTCTTGAGCGTCCACCCGATCTATGCCTCTCAACATCTTATATACCTCTATTAGGTCTCCTCTCATCCTACGTCTCTCCAAGGAGAAAAGCCCAAGCTCCCTCAGCCTATCCTCATAAGGCATGCCACTCAATCCAGGCAACATCCTTGTAAATCTCCTCTGCACCCTTTCAATCTTTTCCACATCCTTCCTGTAATGAGGCAACCAGAACTGAGCACAGTACTCCAAGTGGGGTCTGACGAGGGTCTTATATAGCTGCATCAGTATCCCCAGACTCCTAAACTCAATCCCTCGATTGATAAAGGCCAGCACACCATACGCCTTCTTAACCACCTCCTCCACCTGCGGGGCCGATTTTAGAGTCCTATGGACCCGGACCCCAAGGTCCTTCTGATCCTCTACAGTACTAAGTGTCTTTCCCTTTATATTGTACTCCTTCATCCCATTTGACCTGCCAAAATGCACCACTACGCATTTATCTGAGTTGAAGTCCATCTGCCACTTCTCCGCCCAGTTTGCATCCTATCTATGTCCCTCTGTAACTTCTGACTTCCCTCCAGACTATCCACAACCCCACCAACCTTCGTGTCGTCGGCAAACTTACCAACCCATCCCTTCACTTCCTCATCCAGGTCATTTATGAAAATGACAAACAGCAAGGGTCCCAGAACAGATCCCTGGGGCACACCACTGGTGACCGACCTCCATCTATACCCACTCTCTGCCTCCTTTGGGCAAGCCAGTTCTGGATCCACAGAGCAGCAGCCCCTTGGATCCCATGCCCTCTCACTTTTTCTAGAAGCCTTGCATGGGGGACCTTATCGAACACCTTGCTAAAATCCATATAAACCACATCTACCGCTTTCCCTTCGTCAATGTGTTTAGTCACATTTTCGAAGAACTCCACCAGGCTCGTAAGGCACGATCTGCCTTTGACAAAGCCATGCTGAGTATTCTTGAGCATTCTAAACCTCTCTAAATGCTCATAAATCCTGTCCCTCAGGATCTTCTCCATCAGCTTACCAACCACTGAGGTTAGACTCACCGGTCGGTAATTTCCTGGGCTATCCCTATTCCCCTTCTTGAAAATAGGAACCACATCCGCAATCCTCCAATCCTCTGGCACCTCTCCCATCTCCATCGACGACGCAAAGATCATCACCAGAGGCTCTGCAATCTCTTCCCTCGCCTCCCACAGTAACCTGGGGTACATCCCATCCGGACCCGGCGACTTATCTATCTTGATGCCATTCAAAGATTCCAGCACAACCTCTTTCTTAAAGACCACATACTCAATCTTTTCAGTCCACCGCACGCCCGCAGTACATCCACCCAGGTCCTTCTCCTCTGTGAAAACCGAGGCAAAATACTCATTAAGCACCTCTGCCATTTCTACTGATTCCGTACAGACTTTCCCACCTTCACCTTTTATAGGCCCTATTCCTTCACGTCTCATCCTTTTACTCTTCACATATTTATAGAACGCCATAGGGTTTTCCTTAATCCTACCTGCCAAGGCCTTCTCGTGACCCCTTCTGGCTCTCCTAATTTCCTTCTTTAGTCCCTTCCTACAAGCCGTATACTCATCTAGATCCCTATCTTCGCCAACTTGATAAGCATATGAACAAACGGGGAAAAGAGGGATATAAGCAGTTGGTTTAGATAGGTAAACAAGATCAGTTCAGACTTGGAGGGCCAAAGGGCCTGTTCCTGTGCTGTACTGTTCTTTGTTCTTTCTTCTGTTAAAATTGATAGGTGAGTTGTATCACACCATTTCAAAATAAATACAAATTCCAATGTCAACCTGCCCCATGACATTGTTCCATTTTTAGTGTTTACATTTATCCGCGTTTCCTGTAATGATGCAAAGTTTGGAGCAAAAAACTGAACTGATACGATACACTGCCCCATTCCAAATTTTCAAAAGGAATAGGTGAGAACATTGCTGATGTTCGGACTATAAAGTTGTAAAGTTCTCTAATTAGGGAATATATGGGTGGGATTTTCTGGCCCCCTGTGGCATGTTTATCAGTTGCAGGAGATGGCCTGATGTTGGCCACTGACAATGGGATTTCCCATTGAATCCACCCCTGCCACTGGGAAACTTGCAACATGGGTGTGCTGTCGGCAAGACTGGAATATCACCCAATTCCTTTAGATTGGAAAATTGCGCATGTTACACCACTATTTAAGAAGGATGAGAGAGTGCAACCAGAAAATTATAGAATAGTTAGCCTAACATCTGCTAGGAAATTATTACTAATATTAGAATGTATTATTAAGGATAGGGTGACTGAACACAAAATTTTCAGCAAAATGGGGGCACCTGGGACTGAAAGTTAGATCATATCTGTTTTTAGGATTGGGAATTGCAATGTGCAATTACTCGGTGCCCACTCAAGGCGATGCAGGCACTTTATTGAACTTTATGCTGCCTGCTCATCAACATAATTGTGACATGCAGCCCAGTGATAAATGTGCTGCTGACTGACTGGCTGCATGTTCAGTATGGTGCATGCATGGCCAGCGCTAGTTAAAGATCAGAGAGAGCCAGTATAGATTTGTAAAGAGTGGATAATGCCTATGAATCAAATTGAATTTATTTCAGAAGTGACTAAAGCAGTGTACTGAGTTATGTTGATGGATTATATGTATGTGGACTCCCAAAAGGCATTTGATGAAGTAAGAGACTGTGAGAAGGAATTGAAGTTCATGGAATTTAGGGTAAATTATTAACCTGGAAATTGGCTGAGTAGTAGGAGACAGAATAGAGTTTAAAAAGGCTGATTTAACTTATACTTTCATAGGATACAGACATTGCTGGTAAAACTGCTATTTGTTGCCGATCCCTAATTGCTCTTGATCTGAATAGTTAAGAATCAACCATATTGCTGTGGGTCTGGAGTCACATGTTAGCCAGACTGTGGTAAGGTAAGAAGGGAGCTCTGGAGGAGTACAATGAAAGTAGGAAAGTACTCAAACGGGGAATTAGAAGAGCAAAAAGGGGTCACGAAATGTTCTTGGCAGACAGGATTAAGGAGAATCCCAAGGCATTTTATTCATACGTTAGGAACAAAAGGGTTGTTAGGGAAAAAATCGGACCTCTCAGGGACAAAAGTGGGGACTTATGCTTGGAGCCCAAAGAAGTAGGGGAGATCCTAAATGAATACTTTGCGTCGGTATTCACAAAGGAGAGGGATGTGTTGACTGGGAGTGTCTCTGAGGGGAGTGTTGAACCGTTGGAGAAAATCTCCATTACAAAGGAGGAAGTGTTAGGTTTGTTAGAGAATATAAAGACAAATCCCCAGGGCCTGATGGAATCTATCCAAGGCTGCTCAGGGAGACGAGAGGTGAAATCGTTGGGCCTCTGACGCAAATCTTTGTCTCGTCACTGGACACAGGTGAGGTCCCAGAGGATTGGAGGATAGCCAATGTGGTCCCGTTATTTAAGAAGGGTAGGAAGGATAACCCGGGTAATTATAGGCCGGTGAGCTTGACGTCCGTGGTGGGGAAGTTGTTGGAGAAGATTCTTAGAGATAGGATGTATGCGCATTTAGAAAGGAATAAACTCATTAACGATAGTCAGCATGGTTTTGTGAGAGGGAGGTCATGCCTCACTAACCTGGTGGTGTTTTTTGAAGAAGTGACCAAAATGGTTGACGAAGGAAGGGCCGTGGATGTTGTCTATATGGACTTTAGTAAAGCGTTTGACAAAGTCCCTCATGGTAGGCTAGTGAAAAAGGTTGGATCTCATGGGATAAAGGGGGAGGTGGCTAGATGGGTGGAGAACTGGCTTGGTCATAGGAGACAGAGGGTGGTAGTGGAAGGGTCTTTTTCCGGCTGGAGGCCTGTGACTAGTGGTGTACCGCAGGGCTCTGTATTGGGACCTCTGCTGTTTGTGATTTATATAAATGATCTGGAAGAAGGAGTAACTGGGGTGATCAGTAAGTTTGCGGACGACACAAAACTGGCAGGACTTGCAGATAGTGAGGAACATTGTCAGAGGCTACAGAAGGATATAGATAGGCTGGAAATTTGGGCAAGGAAATGGCAGATGGAGTTCAATCCTGATAAATGCGAAGTGATGCATTTTGGTGGGAATAATGTAGGGAGGAGCTACACGATAAATGGAAGAACCATAAAGGGTGTAGAGACGCAGAGGGACCTGGGTGTGCAAGTCCACAGATCTTTGAAGGTGACGTCACAGGTGGAGAAGGTGGTGAAGAAGGCATATGGCATGCTTGCCTTTATAGGACGGGGCATAGAGTATAAGAGTTGGGGTCTGATGTTGCAGATGTATAGAACGTTGGTTCGGCCGCATTTGGAATACTGCGTCCAGTTCTGGTCGCCACACTACCAGAAGGACGTGGAGGCTTTGGAGAGAGTACAGAGGAGGTTTACCAGGATGTTGCCTGGTATGGAGGGGCTTGGTTATGAGGAGAGATTGGGGAAACTGGGGTTGTTCTCCTTGGAAAGACGGAGGATGAGGGGAGACTTAATAGAGGTGTATAAAATTATGAAAGGCATAGATAGGGTGAACGGTGGGAAGCTTTTCCCCGGGTCGGTGGTGACGTTCACGAGGGGTCATAGATTCAAGGTGAAGGGGGGGAGGTTTAACACAGATATCAGAAGGACATATTTTACACAGAGGGTCGTGGGGGCCTGGAATGTGTTGCCGGGCAAGGTGGTGGAGGCGGACACACTGGGAACGTTTAAGACTTATCTAGACAGCTATATGAACGGAGTGGGAATGGAGGGATACAAAAGAGTGGTCTAGTTTGGACCAGGGAGCGGCGCAGGCTAATTGTTCCTTGTTTCTCGTTTCAAGGCTTCATTCTATGATCATCTTGCTGGTGCCAGTACAGAGCGAGACTGCGGATAGTTGGGAACCTGTCTCGGGGGCAGGGAATTCATATGGTGTTCGTGGAAGTGGAAATGACTAGGGTTGGGAAGCATTTTCCGATCAGGGCCAGTGTGATCTCCTGGACTCGTTTCGATCGCCTCAGGGGGTCGGAGAGGAATTTCCCAGATTTGTTTTCCCCATATTGGCCCTGGGGTTTTCACTCTGGGTTTTCGCCTCTCCCTGGAGATCACATGGTCTGGAATGGGGGGGTGGGGATGAGTTAATAGGTTGTGATGAACAAAGCATCGTAGCTGTGAGGGACAGCTCGGTGGATAGGATATTGGTATGTAGATAGGCTGGAAAATTGGGCGGGGATCCTGGAATCAGGATTCAATCCTGGACCGGGGAGCGGCGCGGGCTTGGAGGGCCGAAGGGCCTGTTCCTGTGCTGTATTGTTCTTTGTTCTTTGTTTGTTCTTTGTTCCCTTCCCTAAAGGACATTTGTGAATCAAATGTTTTTTTTCAACAATCGATGATAGTATAATGGTTACTATTACTGAGACTAGCTTTACATTTCAGATTTCTTAATTGAATTTAAATTCCCTGAGCTGCCATGGTGGGATTTAAGCCCATGTCCCCTGGGCCTCTTGATTAATAGTTTAGTGACACACCACTAGAGGGCATAGTCTAAAACTTAGAGGCAGTCCTTCCAGCAGTGAAATTAGGAACTATTTCTACGCACGAGTGATAGAAATTTGGAATTCTGTTCTGCAAATGGCAATTAATGGTAGATCATTTATTATTTAACTCTGAGATTGATAATACCTTTGGATAAAAACATTTCAGGAATATAAGACAAAGGATGTAGTTCGGTCTCAAATTAGCCATGATTTCATTGAATGGTTGGCTAAACAGACTAGAGGGGTTAAGCTTCATTGGTATTGGGTCAGAATCTGGAGCTTCCTCACTATCTACAGCACATGGACTACAGCAGTTCAAGGAGATAGCTCACCGCTACATTCTAAAGGGCAATTGGGGATAGATAACATAAGCTGGCCTTGCCAGTGATGTTCACATCACTTGGACGAATAAAAAAACCCTACTCCTTCTCCTATATTTCTATACTAATTGTTTCTTGATTGTGAGGGAGAAGTCGATAGAGCATAGAATTCCCACAAAATGACTTTTTAAAAGTGTTGCATCAGCTGGTGGGTTCTGGAGAGAGATGCATATGAGTTTTCTGGATCTGCTCGTTGGAATTCTTATTGGTGCATATATAAAATGTGTGTATGCAACCTTTCAATAGAGAGCTGAGCTTATTTCCTTCAGCAGGAGACGGAACAATCGGGTAAGAAAACAACAGTGCTTGGCTATTGCACTTTACTCTCCAGTAATTTCAGTACATGTCTTAGCAATATATTTTATTAGACTGATACAGAATTCTAAACATTTCAATACCATATCTGCAACAGGGCATGACACCAAACCAGAGTGAAACAAAATACAACTCTCCCTTTAAGATCTTCAAGCATTCCGAGGGGGCATTGAAGACAACATGAGCATATTCTTCTATGTAGGTCCAATCAGGGAATGCAAAATGATCACCCCTCATATCTGACTGCCAAATTGGGCGGCACAGTGGTTAGGACTGCTGCCTCACAACTCCAGGGACCCAGATTCAATTCCTGGCTTGGGTCACCGTCTGTGTGGAGTTTGCACATTCTCTCCCTGTCTGTGTGGGTTTCCTCCAGGTGCTCTGGTTTCCTCCCACAGTCCAAAGATGTGCGGGTCAGGTGGGTTGGTTATGCTAAATTGACCCTTAATGTCAGGGGGACTAGCTAGGATAAATATATGGGGTTGTGGGGAAAGGGCCTGGGTGGGATTGTGGTCAGTGCAGACTCCATGGGCCGAACGGCCTCCTTCTGCATTGTAGGATTCTATGAACTCCCTTAACTCTATGACTGCAGAGGTGCACTACAAAGAAGTTCCACATTTTCAGTAACACATTGCATGCTTCTTTTATTCCTTGCCCATTCTGAGCATTTTTAAAATCTTCTTAAAGGAATCCCTATTCTTCTAACTCTTCATCATGTTCTCGTGTTAACACAAGCTCTAACTTGCATTTTACCCTATAGTTACCCAGCTTCCCTCACTAAATTACTTGTATGAACAAAACTAAACTCTTTTCCTCCACGTCAGTAGTTTCATACCCTTTCAACTTTAACTTCAGCTTTCCAATAACTTTTGGCACATGCTCCTTAACTGCTAGCCTTACCCTCATTCACATGTATTTTGAAGGAGAAATTGGCACACAATACCCGCCCCCAAAGACAAGCTCCCAGAGGGATATCTCACCTTTACTCCAGGTAACTGACAAAGAACCAACCCTGCTACTTTTGCATCCTATGAACTACCACACAGATACAATGTTCCATTCCTATGTTTGCATCTTCATTTCAAGGGGATAATACTCACCAGTTTTTAGCTTCTGCCCTCCTTTTCTACAGATCCATCACAAAATCAAGTGGCACAAGAGGAGAAAAATGATGGTGGTGAAGAACGAGAAGGGAATAAAGTGACACAGGAACCACAATCATCTCCCAGGACTGTAGGACATGCCAGGCCTTCAGTCACCTCCCTTATGGCATTATACTGATGGAATGTGTGAAATAGCATCAGGCTGCCACAGGGCAAGATGACATGAGACTAAAGCCATCACAGTCGGATTAATGTTCTGTAGAGCACAAATAACCAAACATCTTCAACAATCATGGCCCTTAAATAGTAACTTGAAGAATCTTGAGAATATGTGCCTATAAGGAATGCTTTATCTGTTCTCATGAAATCCAGCTGGTGAGGTATGGTGGGTCGAAAAATCTACTGGACCTGTGTGAGCCAATTGGAAGCAATTTCAGGTGCCTGTGGGCAGAATTGCAAATAAGAAACTCTTCTGAAACTGCTTCTTACCTGCAGAAATATGAATTTAAAAGTCTCCAGCCTCTTCTGTTTCAGGAACTTCTCACTTTGTCTTTGACAACTGACTCTGACAGCTGCTGTGCCAATAGTACAACTCCAGGAAACTTGGCATTTTACTACTCACTTTCATTTTGACAGATTTGGAGGTGGAGTTGCAGAAAAGTGAGGAAATCGGGATGTGGTTTAAACATGAGAGTTGGGCAGAAATGACTTCCACCTGGCTTTCCTCGCACAAGAGTTTCTTACATTGTTCCAGTGTGGCAAGGAGATTAACCTCATGGATATTTCCTCCCCAGGAATAATTGATTGAACTAATCCAACTAGTTTTAACTTGTCTAGTTTCAACTACTTAAATATTTTAATACTGTACCTGCAATCCTCCCATGTGTGGAATACTAACCCCAGCAGGAAATTTCATTTGCTTATCCACTTCAACCCCCTCTATATTCCCAGTAACAGCCTGATAGTCTTAGCAGCCCTTCCCTCCTCATTAAGAGCATTCTAAGAACCTGTCAACTCTGTTCCTTGCCAGAATTTTGTAACCCCCCTTCCACTTAGAGTAGTGGAACACTACTCCCCTACCACACAATTGGAAAGTTGTCCCCCATCCTTCACAGTGAGACCATCCAATTCTTCCATGCTCTCCCCCCCCCAGTGAAAGTAAATGGGAGTTTTCCACCCACCCTGCCAAGGTATTTCAGGAGCCTAGCCAATTCCCCTCAGCTTAATGAGTCTTTGGCACCTCACGTAATCCCACCTAGTTGGCAAATTTGACATTGCATTCTATTGAAATAATTGGAAATCCCTATCCTCCCACCCACAGCATGTGGCGTATTCTGCTGCTTCCACTTGGCACTCCTTCACTGAGAGCTTTGGGACTTGGCTCAGCAATAAGATTATGCCCACACCCATTAACTGAGAGCAATTGCAGTCCCCTCCCACTGAGAATATTTGGCAAGCTTTTGATTTCCCCTTTATCCCCATTGTTGAGTTTCCCTGATTTTACTGCTGTCCTCTCCTCACCTCCACCCCCTCTCACTCCTTCCCTTACCCTATTTCCTTTCCAACTTTCTTTCCTTTTGTCATCCCTTCTAAATTCTACTTCCCCACACTTTCCTCCCCTCCTCAACCTGCTCTGGTTCCCCTTCTTTTCCCAAAGTGAACTGAAAATCTATGACCTTTCAGCCTGAGTCTCATCATAAGTCCAGTGTAATTATCACAAATTAGGATGGGAACCAGATAAGCAAGATCCAACCCCAGCTTGCCCACTAGCAGAAATGTGGCTGGAAGGCCAGGGCCTAGAGTGCTGAAGATTGTTAACACTTTTAAGGACTATTATCCCTCTTACAAAACCATGATGACATACTTATTGAGTGAACTTTCTCTACCCTCCACTATGGATGCCTCTGTTGGGATTCTTGGCCTCCCCTTTCTGGTATTTTCCCAAGATGTACTCCAATGGTTTGGCACCCTTCTGTTATAGTACGTTAAACAACCCTCTCCAACCTTACATATTTCGATAGAGTGAGTACCAGAGGTCATAGGCAGGCACATCCTGGCACTAATGCTGCAACGTTGAGATAAAGCCCATAGTCTAAGCATTTTTACACCTAAGCAAATTGGGCTGTGAATAAAGCTGATTTGTAATTCTATGGCTAGAATGTGCAATTGGTGCATTTATCAAGAAGTTGTGACTGCACTTTCTACCTTCTTATACCTATTAATCAGGAATGTCTTGTAAGTTAGTCTGTGAAGTCCCGACAAGTGAAGTTCCTATCCAGAGCATAATTTTGTAAAATTGGCCCTTTTGTCCAGTGACAGAAAAAAGAGAAGTCAATGCCGTGACATAAAATAGGAAAAATGCTTCTTTTTCGTAGTATTTGGCTCTTCCGGTGAAGAGGTCTATAAAGACTGATGATGATTCGGTGTAATACATTGACTAATGCCATCTGGACAGTTAAGCAATATTCCGATGATTTGTTCAATATAACCTTCTGTTGTTTGTCAAGTTGTACAGTCAAAAAGTATATGATATCAAATAATAATCAGCAAAATATTCATTGCAAAACACATTATATTCAAAAAATGTGTCTGATTAATCAATCGGCAACAGTAAGTTGAAAAGAATTACATTTTTCTTTGGTTGTAAAACTTCACTATAATTTTGAATTGTGATGAAATAATGATTTATTTTGTGAAAAATGCTATTCAAAAGTAATAAACTAAAAGGAAAGGACCACTGCATCTACTGCTTGGCTTTTTTTCAACATGTAATTTTAACTTATAGCATTTGAAAGCAAGGTATTTGACAGAGTTCTCTGTAAATCAAAATAAACTCTGGACTTTTATCCAAATTGCTCTCCATTTTGGATGGATTGCAGTAAACAGAGTAAAATGAGTTTCCCAGGCTATTACCACAAATCTTTTACAAAAATCTGAACCAGAATAATCCTAAAATTAAAAAAAACTCTTTTAAGAACCAGGGAGAACTTGATGAATCTTATAAATAGTGCCATGGTGGGCATGGCTGTCCCTTTTCAAACAATTTCCCCAACTTTCACCTCAAACCTAACGTAAATAATTCCTACCAGTACGTACACAGTGGTCAGAGGTGCAAGTTATCCCTGAGTTGGAAACCATTTTAAGGAGATCATGATTCTATGGTTCCAGCTACTTTTCTGGCACCACAATGTGACCTTGGGTGGTAACAGAAAAGATGGAGAATTCAATGCTGGCAGCATTTTGAGATCATTTAGATAGGGGTTCAAGTGTCATGATGAATGAAGAACCTCAAGCTAAAGAAATGAGTGTAGAGACCCTTTTGGTACCTCAACAGATGACAGGAATTGGGCGACTCTGTTGGTGAATTGACTCCAAGAGTAACTGAAAACTTGTCAACAAGTGTTTCAGATGTAACATTAAATATTATTATGCATTGAATTGTTTGAGTCAGAATAACAGAGTTTCTGAAATGACACTTGACATGGAAAATTTGGAAGTGGAAGATGATGGTACTGATAGGTCAGAAGGAATTGTACTGGTTACTAGATGTTTTAGTCTGGTAATGGAGGTTCTGGTTGTGAACTCATTCAATTGTACTGTGTTAGACATTTGGTACATGTTGTACATGTAGAGTGGATTGGTTAAAGTGTTACCTGGATTTTCTAAATAGTACAGTGAGCAATAAGGTTAAGGAATATGAAAGTTCAACCTACTTGAAGTTCAAGGACAAGAATATGTTAAGGTCACTAAAGAGAGTAGTGACTCCAAGTAACATTGCCAGGGTAATCTACTAAAAGATGCAGATATAATGGAGAATTAATATACTAAACTTAAAGAAGAGATGGGAGAAAACGATCACGGCCCGTAGTGAGTCTCCCATTAGCAAGGGATTTTAATGAAATTTTAGCAATGGACTTGAAGGTATGGGATAAGGACAAAAACGTTTTCCTCTTACACTTCTTACAGAAATGGAAATCAGATTCAATCTGTCAACATTAATGTATAGTAAAGGTAAAAGATAATTGCCTTTTGGTACACATTCACAGTATATAGAATGGATTGGTTAAAGTGTTACCTGGATTTTCTAAATAGTACAGTGAGCAGTATTGGGGCAGCACGGTGGCACAGTGGTTAGCACTGCTGCCTCATTGCGCCAGGGACCCGGGTTCGATTCCCGGCTTGGGTCATTGTCTGAGTGGAGTTTGCACATTCTCCCCTTGTCTGCGTGGGTTTCCTCCACGTAGAACATAGAACATAGAACATTACAGCGCAGAACAGGCCCTTCGGCCCACGATGTTGCACCGACCAGTTAAAAAAAAACTGTGACCCTCCAACCTAAACCAATTTCTTTTCGTCCATGAACCTATCTACGGATCTCTTAAACGCCCCCAAACTAGGCGCATTTACAACTGATGCTGGCAGGGCATTCCAATCCCTCACCACCCTCTGGGTAAAGAACCTACCCCTGACATCGGTTCTATAACTACCCCCCCTCAATTTAAAGCCATGCCCCCTCGTGCTGGATTTCTCCATCAGAGGAAAAAGGCTATCACTATCCACCCTATCTAAACCTCTAATCATCTTATATGTTTCAATAAGATCCCCTCTTAGCCGCCGCCTTTCCAGCGAAAACAATCCCAAATCCCTCAGCCTCTCCTCATAGGATCTCCCCTCCATACCAGGCAACATCCTGGTAAACCTCCTCTGCACCCTCTCCAAAGCCTCCACATCCTTCCTGTAATGTGGGGACCAGAACTGCACACAGTACTCCAAGTGCGGCCGCACCAGAGTTGTGTACAGTTGCAACATAACGCTACGACTCCTAAATTCAATCCCCCTACCAATAAACGCCAAGACACCATATGCCTTCTTAACAACCTTATCTACTTGATTCCCAACTTTCAGGGATCTATGCACACATACACCTAGATCCCTCTGCTCCTCCACACTATTCAAAGTCCTCCCGTTAGCCCTATACTCAACACATCTGTTATTCCTACCAAAGTGAATTACCTCACACTTCTCCGCATTAAACTCCATCCGCCACCTCTCGGCCCAACTTTGCAACCTGTCTAAGTCTTCCTGCAAACTACGACACCCTTCCTCACTGTCTACCACACCACCGACTTTGGTGTCATCAGCAAATTTGCTAATCCACCCAACTATACCCTCATCCAGATCATTAATAAATATTACAAACAGCAGTGGCCCCAAAACAGATCCCTGAGGTACACCACTTGTAACTGCACTCCATGATGAATATTTACTATCAACCACCACCCTCTGTTTCCTATCCGCTAGCCAATTCCTGATCCAATTTCCTAGATCACCCCCAATCCCATACATCTGCATTTTCTGCAGAAGCCTACCATGGTGAACCTTATCAAACGCCTTACTAAAATCCATATATACCACGTCCACTGCCTTGCCCCCATCCACCTCCTTGGTCACTTTCTCAAAAAACTCAATAAGGTTAGTAAGGCACGACCTACCTGCCACAAAACCATGCTGACTATCACCTATCAATTCATTACTCTCCAAATAACTATAAATCCTATCCCTTATCATTTTTTCCAACATCTTGCCGACAACAGAAGTGAGACTCACCGGTCTATAATTCCCGGGGAAGTCTCTGTTCCCCTTCTTAAACAATGGGACAACATTCGCTAACCTCCAATCTTCTGGTACTATACCAGAGGCCAACGACGACCTGAAGATCAGAGCCAGAGGCTCTGCAATCACTTCTCTTGCCTCCCAGAGAATCCTTGGATAAATCCCATCCGGACCAGGGGATTTATCTATTTTCAGACCCTCCAGAATATCCTGCACATCCTCCTTATCAACTGTAATACTGTCTATTCTACTCCCCTGCAACCCAGTGTCCTCCTCAGCTATATTCATGTCCCCTTGCGTGAACACCGAAGAGAAATATTGGTTCAATGCTTCACCAATCTCCTCCGGTTCCACACATAACTTCCCTCTGCCATCTATAACTGGCCCTAAACTTGCCCTAACCAACCTTCTGTTCTTGACATACCTATAGAACGCCTTAGGATTCTCTTTAACCCTATCCGCCAAAGTCTTCTCATGTCCCCTTTTAGCCCTTCTAAGCTCGCTCTTCAACTCCCTCTTAGCCAATCTAAAGCTTTCTAGTGCACTACCCGAGTGCTCACGTCTCATCCGAACATAAGCCTCCTTTTTCTTTTTAACCAACAAAGAAACTTTTTTGGTGCACCACGGTTCCCTAGCCCTACCAATTCCTCCTTGCCTGACAGGGACATACCTATCACAGACTCGCAGTAGCTGCTCCTTGAAAAAACTCCACATGTCGGACGTTCCCAGTCCCTGTAATCTCCTAGTCCAACCTATGTTTCCTAATTCTCTCCTAATAGCCTCATAATTACCCTTCCCCCAGCTAAAACCACTGGCCCGAGGTTCATGCCTATCCCTTTCCATCACTAAGGTGAACGTAACCGAATTGTGGTCACTATCACCAAAATGCACACCAACTTCCAAGTCTAGCACCTGGTCTGGCTCATTTCCCAGCACCAGATCCAATATAGCCTCACCTCTAGTTGGCCTGTCTACATACTGAGTCAAAAAACCTTCCTGCACGCTTTGAACAAAAACTGACCCCTCTAACGAGCTAGAGCTATAACAATTCCAGTCAATATTAGTCAAGTTAAAATCCCCCATAACAATTGCCCTATTACTTTCACTCCTAAGCAGGATTGACTCCGCAATCCTTTCCTCAACCTCTCTAGAACTTTTAGGAGGTCTATAAAAGACTCCCAACAGGGTGACCTCTCCTCTCCTATTTCTAATCTCCGCCCATACTACCTCAACAGATAAGTCCTCATCAAACCTCCTCTCTGACACTGTGATACAATCTCTGACCAATAATGCTACCCCTCCCCCTCTTCTACCTCCTTCCCTACTTCGACTAAAACATTTGAACCCCGGGACCTGCAGCATCCATTCCTGCCCCTGCTCTATCCATGTCTCTGAAATAGCCACAACATCGAAGTCCCAGGTACTGATCCACGCTGCAAGTTCACCCACTTTATTGCGAATACTCCTGGCATTGAAGTATACACATTTCAAACCCTGCTCCACCCCACCTCTGCAATGCCGTGCATTGCAGTCCCCATCCATGCATCCCTCACTTTCAGCCCCACTACTCAGGATCCCTCCCCCCCCCCGAATCAGTTTAAACCTCCCTGCATGGCCTTAGCAAATTTACCCCCCAGGATATTGGTCCCCTTCTGATTAAGGTGTAGACCATCCTTCTCATAGAGGTCACACCTTCCCCAGTACGAGCCCCAATTGCTTAAGTACCTGAACCCCTCCCTCCTGCACCATCCCCTCAGCCATGAATTCAAACCTTCCCTCTCCCTATTCCTCTCTAAACTATCCCGTGGTACAGGCAAGAGTCCAGAGATAACCACTCTGTCAGTCTTGGCCTTTAGTTTCCACCCCAACTCCATAAATCCCTGCCTAATATCCCCTTCCCCTATCCTCCCTATGTCGTGTGTCCCCACATGTTCCGGTTTCTCCCACAGTCTGAAAGACATGCTGATTAGGTGCATTGACCCGAACAGGCGCCGGAGTGTGGCAACTAGGGGAATTTGACAGTAACTTCATTGCAGTGTTAACGTAAGCCTTACTTGTGACTAATAAATAAAACAAAAATTGTAGGTAAGATAATGGAAAACAATAGATAGGAACTGGACTGGCAGCACTGGCTAAATTTCTAACTGACAATGAATGTACGAGTGAAAATATGAACATTGTAGCAATGAACACAGCAGCAGAATGTCCCTTTATATGGACTTTGCAAAATAAATCATTCAGATGCTTCATAAAATCTTCATTGACCAACCAAGCTGCAAACTGACATCTGCCCTGGAGTGGGCAGTCCATGTGAAGAATTCACTTCAATGTTTTGGGTTTACCGTCTCTATCAATTAATTCATGAAAGAAATCCCAAGATACCTTCGATGCTGTGGGATCATCCTCGGCCTTGGAAGGGACTATGATAAGTTCATTTTTTCTGATCACTTGAATGCCCTGCATTCATGGAGAAAAGCATTCATCAAGACTGAAGTTTCATAGAACATTCAGCGAGCCTTTTGGCACCACGTAAGACCATCAGAAATGATTTCTTATCTAGAAGATGTGATATATTACAAAGGAGAAGGGCAGAAAGAGTGGAAACACCCAAGTAAGTGATGGAATAACAGTAATTTTACAGTATGGTATTTAAACTGTTAGGCTGGGATTTTCTGGCCCCGCTATGGTGGAACCCGCTGTGGGGAATATGTGGGCCCACCAGAAGTCCATTGACTTTCAGCAGGTGTGAATGGAAAATCCCACTCTTAGGGTTAATTGGCACTGATTATACATTTACAGAATCTGAACATGTGCTAGAAAGTGAAGAGATAGCATATAATTTACATATACATGTGTTGGGCAATTACAAGGAGCAAATTATGGCAGATAATGAGCTGACTGAATATGAACAAAGTGATACTGCAGCACAAGATAAGGCTATTTATCCCAAAGTACAACTACACAAACTTGGCGTTAGAGTAACATATATGCCAGTAGGGGGCAGTGAATGGAGAGCAGGAAAAACCACCAGCAAATACAATCATTGGCTGAATGTGTAAAATGAGGAACTGAAGGTAAGATCCATGGATTGGCAAAATGAGGCAAAGGCCAGAAAATGCAATGAGTTCTGAAAGTGGACTGGAAAATTAACACGGGCCTCGGAAAAAATCACAGACTTGTGAAAGACATTCTGATTATAGGAGGGAGAGATTGTGTAGCAGTAGTCCAGAAAGAGATAGGAAGCAACAAGTACCATAGAATATGGGAGGAATGCCCTTATCAGTAGAATCCCTTTTAATCAAGAAACTTTAGAGGCTACTAACAAGTTAGAAGATACGTTGATAAATAAAAAGAGTTTGAAAGAATTTGAGGCTGGGATATTCAGATTTTTGGTCTCACAGGGAACTAAGGGATATGAGGAGTGGGTGGGAAATGGAGATCAACCGTGGTCGTATTTAATAGCGGGGAAGGCTTGACTGCTTCTGATCCTATTTCTTGTGTTCTTGTGAAATACCAGACAAGAGACAGCCAGCCTTATCACATAGGTGGATGTGCACAGAAAATGTACTTTCTGGACGGCATGGTGGCACACTGGTTAGCACTGCTGTCTCACAGCTCCAGGGACCCAGGTTTGATTCACGGCTTGAGTGACTGTCTGCGGAGTTTGCATGTTCTCCCCGTGTCTGCATTAGTTTGCTCTGAGTGCTCCAGTTTCTTCCCACAGACCGAAAGATGTGGTAGTTAGCTGCATTGGCCATGCTAAATTCTCCCTCGGTGTACACGAACAGGTGCCGGAGTGTGGCGACTAGAGGACTTTTACAGTAACTTCATTGCAGTGTTAAGGTAAGCCACACGGTGGCACAGTGGTTAGCACTTCTGCCTCACAGCACCTAGGACCCAGGTTTGATTCCCGGCTTGGGTCACTGTGGAGCTTGCATGTTCTCCCCATGTCTGCGTGGCACTAGACAATCTGTATCCCAGATAAGGGTCCCATGCCTTATGGAATGTATCCAATTTATCTCAAGTAAATAAGTCAAGAATTCCGTTGGAATACATTCCAGAATGATTTTATACCAATTATGAATTGAAGGGGACTTATCGCTAATCCATGAGCAAAGAATATTCTTCCATGTTGCTAAATGTCTTTTCCCATTCACATCACTAACTTTTTTTTCTGGGAGACCAAGGAGACGTAAGGGACCAAACTCATAAGGACATATAAAAGATCCTTTCAAATTCTTTAAGAACATTAAGCCAATATGCTTTAATCTTGGCACAGGACCAAGCACTTCTGGCACAACGAGGATATGGAGGGATCAAACCTCTGCTGCAAGCTTGGAATAATATGCAAATGGTGCAATATCTTAAACTGAGTTTCTTTTGTTCTATTGCAAACTGAAATTTTATTAGCACATTCCCAGATATCACCCCGTGTCTCCTCATTAATATTTATTGTGAGGTCTCCTAAGTCGGCAGCGTGTCCAATGTATTTTCACAAGATCTAGAGCATACAGGGTCATAAAATTTATTAACTAAATGCCTGGGCTTCAAGATAGCATGATGTTTTCCACCAGGAAAATCTTAGCATTAAAAAGAAGAGTTGTCTTATTAAGGATAAAGTCCCCAAACTGCAAGTATCAAAAAAGGAGAAATTTCAGAATATCAAACTGTTGACAAAGCTGGTCAAAAGATAACAGGGTAGTGCTGTCAAACACATCACTTGGTCTACAGGGACCTCTATCACTCCAGATATCAAAACCATGATCTATAAGATTGTAGGAGGGAAATAAAACAAGTCAAGCCTTGGAGACCGTGTCGAATTTCAAGAAAAGTTTTTATGCCACATGCATGAGGGAGGGCTGAACTTGGGACTGAAATCTCAGATTGCCTGTGAGTCCTCTCTGCCCCTGGTTAATACACTGTTTAGAGTCACAAAGGTTTACATTAGCATCTTAATTCCTCGAGTTGGATACAAAATGGTTCTTTTAACCTGGTTATGCAGACTGCATTGTTCAATACAACTTCGTTAACAGTTTCTTGGGCAATTTTATTTACCTGTCAAAGCGTTGTATTTGTCCAACCTATTTGCACTGATATGTTAATCGTTATCCCCCTCTGCTAGATGATCGTGTTTTATGGAAGACTATATCCTCCCTCGCCTATATGGAGCCTGGCTGTCTTAATGCCGGTTCTCCCATTGTTGTAATAATTTGGAGCGATCTCCTGCACATCAGAAGTTGATAGCATGGGTTAATCATTGTCTGTCGGCAGAGCAGGCCTCTAGCTGTCTGCACTAATCCTTTTCTTCCCTCTGGTGAGGCCTGGCTCCCTGGGCTTGCTCTATGTAGCCCTGCATGTATTATACTGAAATTAAATAAAATACAAATGGACATATAAATTAAAATATAAAAGACACGATCTCCGATATTGTCCTACAACAAGACTTCAAAGGAAATCCGGATTACCCTGAATCGGAAAAAGAACGGAAGTTCAAATAGATCTCCCCCTCAGCTCACTGACAATTCTCCAAGCCTTAATAACAATACGATTATCACACTTATCTAACACCACCTTAGGATCTCTAAGAAATAAAAGTGACTGCAAGGAGTAAAGGAAATGATCAGCTTCAACATCAAACCATATGGAAGAAGAGTTTCTCTTAACACATTCACGTATAAATCTAAGGTGGGAAGCTAACTGATACATCTAAATATTTGGCATCTCCAGCCCTCTTTTGGAACCAGGCAACTGCAGCTAAGCTCATTTCAAATGCAGTTTCTTGTTCCAAACAAAAGAACTGAGCAACCCATAATTTCTTTAAGGACCTTAACAGTCAACAGGATAAGTAGCATTTGCAGAAGATAAAGTGACTTAGGCAATACATTCATCTTAATCAAAGCAATTCTATCCAACCAAGAAATCAGTAAAGATGACCAACAATGTAGGTCCCACTTAATATAAGCTAATAATGGAGGAAAGTTTTCCTTATATGACTGCTGAAAACGAGGGATAATCTGAATACCTAGATAAGTAAACCCCGACAAGGATCATCTGAAGGGAAAATGAGAAGAGGGAGGGGGTCTATTTCTTAACTTACCCAGGGCATAGCCTCTGATTTCATGAAGTTAATCTTATAACCCGAAAAAAGACTAATTCTGGTTCCATATCCATAATAACAGGGACAGAGACATTCAACTCAGAAACAAACAGCAACATGTCATCCATATAAAGCAAAATTTTATGCTGCTTACCTCCACTAGACAACCTACAAACCTGGGGGTCAAGGCTAATGGCCTCCACTAAAGGTTCAATCGATCAAGCAAACAAAAGGGGAGACAAGGGACATTCCTGCCTAGTCCCTCTCTGAAGATCAAAATTCTCAAATCCATTTGTAAGAACTGCCATCATTGAGTTCCTACAGGGTACCTAAATTCACTTTATGAAGTCCCCTCAAAATTTATGCAACGTTTAGAACAAATAATTCCATTCCATCCTATCAGAAGTTTTTCAGTATTTAAAGAGATCACTAACCCATCTAAAGCATGCTTTTGGAAGACTTGGATAATATTCAGCAATTTCCTAATATTATTGCATGAGTTTTGACCCTTAATAAATTCAGTCTGATCACCCTGGATAATTACAGGAAGGATTTTCTCCAGATGCATCGCTAGAATCTTAGACAATAATTTCAAGTCAACTTTCAATGAAGAAATGGGTTTGTAAGAAGTATACTGCTCAGGATTCTTGCCTGGTTTCAGGATTGAGGAAATATTCACCTCCCAAAGCAACTACTGTAGCAGACCCTATGTCAAATGAATGATTGTATATATCAATCAGTGGATCCAATAACAAGTCTTTGAATTCCCATCAGGCCTTGGTGCCTTACCAGGCTGAAGCTCCTTTATGGCAGAGACCACCTCCTCCCCAGAGATTGGAGTACTCAAAGTTGCTCTCAGATCATCTGGGACAGGGGAAAACTCAAGGGAAGAGAAGAAATGCTCCATAAGTACCAGAGCATCCTCAGCTTGGTCCAATTCATATAAACTGGTATAAAAGCTCAGTTAATATCTTCTGCCTTAATGCTCCTAATTTCCTTAGTGTTCTCCACCAAAGCAATCGTGCTACAGTTCAATTTCTTCCGAGTAAGAAAATCCAGATATCTACTTGGTTTATTCCCAAATTCATACAACTTCTGCTTAGCAAACTTCAAACTCTTCTCAGCACACTGGGTCAACAAAGAGTCCAGTGCTGCCCTAACCACACCAATTTCCTTCAACTTCTTATGACAAGGATTCCTAAAGAACCCCATCTCTAGTTCATCGAGCCAGACTTCCAACTGATGCTGCTGCTCTATCAACTCACATGAACAAACCTTTAGCAAAGGCCTTACAGGTCTCTCAAAGGATAGAGAGGCTCACATCAAAAAGAGTAAAAAGCATCGAATGCGGTCTTTAAGTACGAGATGAATCTATGGTCTTGAAACAAAGATCCATCAAATCTCTAGGATCTGGACCAACGGTGGGCCCCCTTGAGAAGAAGTTCGAAAAAGACTGGAGTGTGGTCAGAGATCACAATACTACTGATGCGCTATCTATCAGGCAAAAGACTACTTGTGTGCCAATACAACTGTAGGCTTTTATTCATTACAGAACCAGGAGCACATCCCAACAGATAACCGAACCGAACTGAACAAGGGGGAGGAAACAGCCACCTTTATACTAGGTGACAAGGGGAGGAGCCGAGCTGGCAGGGGATGTGTCCAGGCATGACAAACACACAACGGTGGGCCAGGCAGGACAAAGGCACAACTGAAGTCCACCACATCTACCTATATTACAAGCGGCAACCATCTGCAGGAACGCCTTTGGCGTGAAAGGGCTGACAAATAAGTGAACTCTTTATCCTTGGGATGCAGAGTTTTCCACACATCAAATAACCCACCTCTTCACAAGCCGAATCCAATGCCCTAGCTTGCTGCATTGAAGGGTTCCTTGTAATAGGGAGTTTGTCAATTAGCGGGTTAAGATGGCAATTAAAATCACAACCAATAAAAGAGTAAACAGAGGCCAGTTCAGCAAAGTCCATAAAGACCTTAGTGAGAAAGTCTGCGGAATAATTAAGAGGACCATAGACACTCATTATCAACATGTTCTTCCCATTCATTATCAACATGTTTCTCCATATACCAGCCCCTTAATAACTGCATACCTATCCCCTTTGTCTTTCACAGCTTTTTAAACTAAAAGGCAGATTTTTATTAACCAGCACTGCTCCCCCTCGACTGCTGGTCAAGAAATAAGCAAAAAGAATTACCTGCCCCACAGGTCTCTCTTAAGTTTGAGGCATTCCCTGTCATCCAGTTGAGTTTGTTGCAGCAAAGCTATGTCAACTTTCTTCTTTTTAAGAAAAGACAAAATCCTTTTTCTTTTAATAGGATGATGAATTTCCTGCACATTCCAAGAGCAAAGCAAATCTTTAAAGTAGCTACTGCCATTGCTCAGTCAGCTACAAGAAATACAGGATATTAGCCACCAAGGATTTTCACTCCACACTTGTGCATGCACCAAAGGATGCTTCCCCTTCTCCCAGCCACTTTAGAAGCACCAACAATACAATACAACATCTTTTCCCAGGATGTGTAGTCTGTACACTCCAGGATAAAGTGATTATGAGCTGTGCATCAGAATGAAAGGAAGGATTAAAAAATGAGCAGTGCCAAAGCTCATGGAAACACAACTATTACCACACTCACATCATGTGACACCCTGCCCGAATATTTTTAAGGCAGAGGTAGATAGATTTTTGTTAGACAAGGAAACCAAAGGATATTGGAAGCAGATGGAAACGTAGAACTTGATACACAAACAGATCAGCCAGCCATGATTTTATCAAATGGCAGAGCAGGCTCAAGGGGCCAAATGGTTTACTTCTGCTCCTATTTCGTATGTTCATTCAGTATATTTATATTGGGTTGACTGACTTGTGAGAGAAGGTTTAAAGATGCTCCTGCACCTGCCATTTTTCCCAAGTTTTCAAGGAATGAGTTGAACTCTTGTCAGATATTGGTGCACAGCCAGTGAAATCTATGTCTCCTCCAGCTATGTGCCACCATCTTGGCAGAGGCTATGCTGAATATGCTTTCTTATTAATCTGAAAATACTCTTACCTTTGCACACCTAGAGAAGGCATTAAAATTATTTTAACAATTCAAGATTATGCCGGGTCAACACACAATCAAAGCCAGTTCCTTCCATGTAGCTTCATCCCCATTCTCGAATTATGGCATCCCTCTTTTCTTTAGGTTGGGCCAGTAGCACATCCATATCCACTTCAGTGAAGTTAAATGTTCTTCTCCTTTTCTTTCCTTTATTTGTAGCTATTTCAGTTTCCCTTCCAAGATCTTGATCAGTCCTTTAAATTCAAAGTTGCATCCTTATTCCTTCCTGAGTTTTCAAGCTGCTCCAAGCATAACTGACTTCCTGCTGGCAGAACTCACATTCTTGTGTTGCCAAAAAAGGATAAAAAGACAAAATGATAGCATTTGGGTGATTTATGCCATAGTGTAATTGTCACCGGGCAGGAGGAATCTATAGCAGCACAACTGTGTTAACTATTAAAAGTAGTAGACGCAGGTGTTACTATTATATTTTAGAAATTGTTGGAGATATTACCAAATGTCACAGAGCCATCATGGGTATGTTACTAAGTGTTACTAAGGCATGACTAAATTGTGACTACAGGAAATAGCGATGATAAACAGGAAGCCTTCAGAATTGTAATTAACAGTATATATTGTAGAAATGTGTGTGCAGTGATACACAGATGGCTAGATGTTCATATAATGTAGCAAAGATTTATTGCAATTATTTTATTTAAAGTCTTCATAATATATTTTCAAATGTTGTGTAGCATTAGAAAATAGACTTCTTAAAGTTAATTCATTTGGTAAACTAAATTAAAGGCTAATAGTAGAACCATCACAAACTAAAGAAAGAATTTGTGTGCTTGATAATAATGGATTGTTCAATCATTGTGCTATCTTCAGTATTTATCTTAATGTTTTTACTCTTATTTTTTAACAATGCACATCATCATAGAATAGAGTCATAGAATCATAGAATCCCTACAGTGCAAAAGGGGGCCATTTGGCCCACCGAGTCTGCACCGACAACAATCCTACCTAGGCCCTATCCCCGCAACCCCATGTATTTACCGTACTCATCCCCTTGACACTTAGGGGCAATTTATCATGGCCAACCAACTTAACCTTCACATCTTTAGACTGACCAATTGACCATTCAGCTCCCAGACACAAGAAACAAGGACTCAATGCTTTCTTTTGATCACTGGTTGAGCAGAGTTTGTTTGTGTTTCCTGTACAGCAACAAGGTAATAAATAAAGCAGAGATCAGAGAGACAGCTGTCACTGTCAGGGTCACGGTCAAGACCACTTCAGACTTCACACCTACAAACCAATCATTTCCTCAAAATCTTTTGGATTTTCATGACAAATATTATAATTTGGTTTCAGATTGCAAAATAAATGATTTTGTAACAGAATTTCTTCAAAGTTTTTGATGAAATTGAACAGATAATGCTTTAGGTTGAAATGATGGATTGTAGGGCCATAACTTCCATGGAGTGGCACTCACAATTGGATTGTCACCCTCATAGTGGTCAGTACCATAATGACCCAGGAGTTAGAAGTGGTTTTAATTCTGCCTGGCAACTATTCCTATAATGTAGTTGGAACCATCTGAAGTCTGCAATTTAAATCAGAGTATCAGATGGTTCCCAGTGCAGGGTTATTGCCCAGTGGAAGTTGGAACTTCTCAGGCAATTGCATGCAGTACTCACATGGGATTTTGCGGGGCATCTTTTAAGTACCCCCAGGTGTGAGTCCCTGGATATCAGAAGTTATAGGCCTATATTTTCTGATCTAAGTAAAATGGCTAAAGATGTATGCTGTTACTGTATTACTGGAATGCACATTGCCTAATGCCACCTCTCCTTTTCACCAAAAGCAACCATGAATTACTTTTGAAAATTCCTGAAAATTCTGTGATAACAATTTAATAGATTGGGAGCAAATGCAGAAAAATAAAGTCCATTTCAATTAAGCATTATTTCTAGTAGTTACACAAACTATATATAATTGATTTTAAACTGGTCTGGGAGTCAAACCATCCTGATAACAGGTGAATTCAGGAGATATTTTTCTTCCTGACCTCATCTGCAGGGCTTCAGTCAGATTGCTGCCTTCAACCTGGTGGGGTAGTATTAGCAGCTGGTCAAGTAATGCTCTTCATAATTATGATAAATGGCAAGGGAGGATGTTCTGGAGGGGCACGCAACATGGGTAAGGGTGGTCTAAACTTTCCTTGTGGGGACCAGAGGAGTAAATAGACTAACTTATTAACATCTGGCTAGATTGACCAGACTTAGAACCATAAATCATAGAATACCTACAGTGTAGAAGGAGGCCATTTGGCCCATTGAGTCTGCATCAACTCTCTGAAGGGGCACCAAAGTTCACCCTCTGCTCTACCCTGTAAGCCCACGCATTTAAAATGGCTAAAGCACCTAACCTGCACATCTTTGGACTGTCGGATGAAACCAGAGCAGCCGGAGGAAACACACACAGACACGGGGAGAATGTACAAACTCCACACAGTCACCCAAGGCTGGAATCGAACCTGGGTCCCTGGCACTGTCAGGCAGCAGTGATAACCACTGTGCTGTCATGCTTCCCTTGAAAGGCATGACAACTTGCCGACACAGGAGTTTTGATTAGAGCATCAGTCATCACCAGTATAGAAGCTTGGAGTATAAGAACGAGGATGGTCCCCTCCCATGAATGAACTGCTTAAGACACACAAAGGTGATATTCCTTTACACCCTATCTTATCTATGACCGGTACTGCACAGCCTGAAGTGGCCAAATGGTTGAACAAAAACAACCAGTTTTGAACAGGTTTTCCAGAAACATGGTGAAGGATTCTTTGCATTTGTGAAGACAATACAGAACTTGCATATCAATAACAATGCTGTGCCCATGTGCTTATTTGGCCTTGCTAGCTGTTCACCAATGTTCCATTTGAAAGAAGCCGTAGATATTTGTGCTGCAGCCTATATCACGTTGATCTAGACCTGCCACCATTGTGTGAATCTGTATTCATCGAGCTTACAAACTCAGCAACTCACACAGTTGAATTCAACTATAATGACACCATACATACCCAAATAGATTATGTTGCCATGGGATCCTCTCTAGGCCGAGCACTCACAGATATCTTTGTTGGGTTCCATGAGATGCGTGTCTTTGATAACCTAACCTGTCCCTTGCATATTTCTGATATGTGGATGATACATTTGCTATATTTAAATCCCTAGCAACATGTAATAATTTCCATACAAGTCTTCATGGGCTCCATCCTGCGCTCGAATTTACCTTTGAAATGGAGCAGTTTTCCTTGACATACTAGTTGTGAAATCTGCCAGTGTATTTTCTATCACGTTCTACTGCAAGCCTAGCTTCAACAGTCAACACATACTTGGGGTTCTTACAGTTCTGCACACTATATGATTTGCCTTACTTGCAACCTTGTAAATAGAGCTCAAGGCATTTGCTCAACATGCAAGCTTGATGCTGAAATAGGGCACATCAGCAGCATCCTGCGGGAGACAGGCTACCCTGATCAAATAATTTCACGCTGTGTATCCTGTAAATTCATGAATGGGCCTACGGCCATCGCTTTTGCTCTTGAAAAGTGCTCAGTCTACCTCAAATTACCCTGGAAAGGCAAGGTATCTCAGAAATTTGAGTACCATGTGAAGCTAGCTATTTCACACTGCTACTACACAGTAGCAACACAAGTACTATTTGCCACTAACAGAATGCTGCTGTCAAGCCAGAAAGACATTCTGCCTATCACCAAATAAGTAATGTGGTATATGAAATTGAGTGCCAGTCTGATGCTAGGTATGTTAGCCGTACGTCCGAAAGACTGATGGATCATATCAAACAGCACGTCTCTTTCACTGTTTGCAATGAGAAAGGTACAGACTGTACTCAACTGGCCTGTGCTTATAAAACTCAAAACACAGTTTCCACCACTGGATGTGATTGGACAACATTTGCTAAACAATCCTCAATGAGCTAATAATTACACTGACATGTGTAATTGTAACTGGTTTGACTAATAAGTTTGCGAATGACACAAAAGTTGCTGGATTTGCGGATAGCGATGAGCACCTTCAGAGGATACAGCAGGATATAGATAGGTTGGAGGCTTGGGGGGGAGAGATGGCAGATGGAGTTTAATCCGGACAAATGTGAGATAACGCATTTTGGAAGGTCTCATAAAGATAGGAAATATACAGTAAATGGCAGAACCCTTAAGAGTATTGATAGGCTCGTGAAAAGTGCTCAGTCTACCTCAAATTACCCTGGAATCTGGGTGTACAGGTTCACAGGTCACTGAAAGTGGCAATGCAGGTAGAGAAGGTAGTCAAGAAGGCATACAGCATGCTTGCCTTCTTCCGCCAGGGCATTGAGTTTAAAAATTGGCAAGTCATGTTGCAGCTTTATAGAACCTTAGTTAGACCGCACTTGGAATATAGTGTTCAATTCTGGTCACCACACTACCAGAAGGATGTGGAGACTTTGGAGAGGGTACAGAAAAGATTTACCAAGATGTTGCCTGGCATGGAGGGCATTAGCTATAAGGAGAGGTTGAAGAAACATGATTTGTTCTCGCTGGAACGACGGAGGTTGAGGGGCAACCTGATAGAAGTCTACAAGATTATGAGGGGCATGGATAGAGTGGATAGTCAGAAGCTTTTTCCCAGGGTCAATTACTAGGGGGCATAAGTTTAAGGTGCAAGGGGCAAGGTTTAAAGGAGATGTACGAGGCAAGTTTTTTACACAGAGGGTGGTGAGTGCCTGGAACTTGCTGCTGGGGGAGGTAGTGGAAGCAGATACGATAGTTTTAAGGGGCGTCTGGACAAATACATGAATAGGATGGGAATAGAGGGATATGGTTCCCGGAAGAGCCGGGGGCTTTAGATTAATTGGGCAGCATGGTCGGTGCAGGCTTGGAGGGCCGAAGGGCCTGTTCCTGTGCTGTAATTTTCTTTGTTCTTTGTTCTTTGATTGTCAGTCAGGCTCATGCTGTGGCGTATTTGCATATACAGAAGCTACATACATTGATGCACAGGGCCTTGTTCTTTGTAGACAGAAAGAACATGTACACATGTTGTGCCTTTTTCAACTAACAAAATAAATGATAGCTATTTGCTGGTTCATTCCTCAAGACAGTGCCCTGACCAATCAGAGTCGAGCTACCTGGTTTAAAATTTTAAATAATGGTTGGCAGTTAACCATCAGTCAGCATTAACTGGTGCATTCTCCATGTAACATCTCTGCAATCAGAGTCCATTTGCCAATCAATCAACATTCTCTTCTTATGCAGTATAACGTTGTTATTTCCCCTGACATTGGTATTTGTGCAATTGTCCTGATGAGTACAAGATGAAAAACTTCAATAAAATGTATTTTTTTCAGCAATATTTATAAAGGAGTTTGAGATTTCTTGGATCATCTACTTACTTTCGGAAAGGCTATCCCTTCAAATCTCTTATAGCTAGTCTGTGGTTGCTGACTCCCAGTTCAGCACAGGCATCACTACCATGTTAAGCATAACAGCCTTGGGTCAGAACTCTCCAGGTTCTGATGTTCTTTAACTCTGGAGCCTTACATATAAAAAACATTCTCCCTCCCTCCTCTCAGCTTGGCTAGCCCAGAAATCCAACTCATTGTTAGATCCAGCAGGAGTGCAATGTAAGACCTGGAAAATAAATTTTATTTGAAGTAAAATCTCAGTGAGGTCAGGGCTGGGAGAGACAATTTCCAGGTTGGGAATACCTGAGTTATGCCAAGTAGTAAATAGATAAGGCTCAACGGGGTCTACCAGCCCTCAGGATGGTGCACATGGGGAGCTGCTGAGCTCCATACTTTGACATTTAAAAACACTAGGAACCTCTTTCTTGAAATTGTCCCTTTTATAAAAAGGGAACTTGTGAGTGATCCTCCTGTGTTGTATTTCTTACTTTACCCAGACCCTCATACCACATCATCCACAGCAGGCACTGAAAATATATATGTACAGTTGAGCAAGATCCCATTAATGATATTGAAATGAGGTAATCACTTTTCTTCTCAGATACATGGCAAAGTTAGGAGCAGATGTCACTGTTGCACATTCTAGTACTCTCCTAAATACAGAATAGTCATGTGGATTTTCAGGGCCATAATGAAGCAATTATATTTTATTTGTACATATAACTCTTTGGACTTTTAGGCTGCATTTTGTTCATTGTTAGTTTAGATTGTTGACGCACTCTTGTTTGAATTAACAGAACAAAAATACTTCCTTTTCACACATTTTATGCTAAGATGCAAAGTAACTTCACATAAATTAGCACATTGAACACTGAATTTTTATTACTGTTGCCAACATATTAATTATTTATGTGCTTCATCAGCAAACCTGGGAAAGATTAGGCCAACTGCGGTGTTCCTTACTCGTCTAACTGTGATGGACTAAATCAGAATGAATCTGGGATCAAACCTGGGTCCTTGGTCTGTATGGATTACTGCTACACTGCATTAATGAATCCAGAACTGGGTAGACAGGAATGATCTTGTTTCAACATTTTAAATAAGAAAATATGGGCCCATATGTTCTTCTGGTTTACACTGTTTATAAAAACGAGATGTGTTTGATTAAGGATGCAATGCCGGTAGAAATTGCTCATTCTCTCATTTCTAGCTCTGCTGTGAGAGTTGATAACATTTCAAAATGAGTTTTCAAGATAATTAGCCCAAAGTAAATAGTAGGTATTTACTTATTAAAAACAAATCATAAATGATGCATGCAGAATAACAGATACAGGGTTGGGGATGCAGGGCAGAGAGTATGAATGAACAGTATGTACTGAACTCCAAATAAGATCAGCAATTAATCAGCTGAACATGGAACAAAATGTTGAAGTACCTCCACAGCAATGGTAGGAGTGAATAATATGTAGGAGTTTTCCTGCACACAGCTTGAATGCAACAATAGTTGCTCGGCATTTTTAGTACAAGAAGCATAAAAAGGAGTGCAAAAGACATGTTATTGAGAACATGAAAAAAAAACTATCCTGAGCAAGTGACTTTGTAAAACCGAGTAGATTTCTTGTATGTAAAGAACAAAGCATTATTATCCTGCCATTTTATCTGCCTACTCATATGCTTCAGGCCTTTTGGTCCCCACCTTTTCATCTGCTTGGTCTGAATACTGTTTTTGGTCAAATGTCTGATGTGTCACCGGCAGGGCGCAACAGTAAGATTACCCCCTTCGTGCCATCTTCACCACTTGCCTTCCCACTTATTTTTGTGTCATCTGCAAACTTGGCCATGGTACATTCACTTTCCTTGTCCAAGTCATTAGTATATATTGGAAATAATTGTGGCCCCAGCCCTGCTCCTTGTGATGCTCCACTAGTTACAGATTGTCATCCTGAAAATGTCCCTCTTATCTCAGCTTTCTGTATTCTATCAATTAACCAGTCCTCTGTCCATGCCAATAAACTGCCCCAACACCATAGGCTCTTGCCTTTTGTGAGGTACCTTATCGAACTACTGGTTCCCATTGATCTATTCTGCTTGCTACCATCTCTAAGAATTCTAATCAATTTGTTAGGCATGATTTTCCCTTCATAAAGTGGTTAGCACTGCTGCCTCACAGCGCCAGGGTCCCGGGTTCAGTTCCTGGCTTGGATCACTGCTTGTACAGAGCTTGCATGTTCTCCCCGTGCCTGCATGAGTTTCCTCCGGGTACTCCGGTTTCCTCCCACAAGTCTGAGAGACGTGCTGGTTAGATGTATTGGCCATGCTAAATTCTCCCTCAGTATACCCGAACAGGTGCCGGAGTGCAGCGACTAGGGGATTTTCACAGGAACTTCATTGCAGTGTTAATGTAAGCCTACTTGTGACTAATAAATAAACTTTCACTTACTTGAAGCCATGCTGACTCTGCTTGATTATATTATGCATTTCTAAATGCTCTCCTATTATGTTCTTTATAATGGACTCGAATATTTTCCCAATGACAGATGTTAAGCTAATTGGCCTATAATTACTTCTTTTTTGTCTCCCTCCCCTTTTGAATAAGTTTCCCAATCCTCTGGGAATTTTCCAGAATTTAAGGATTCTTGGACTGTTACTACCAGTGCATCCATTATCTCTTCTTTTAATATACTAAGATGCAAGCCATCAGGCATAGGGAACTTGTCAGCCTTTGGCCCCATTAGTTTCCCTTATACTTTTTCTCTAGTGATAGTTATTGTATTTATTTCCTCCCCTCCTTTGCTCCTTGATTAGTTAGTATTTTTGGAATGTTATTAGTGTCTTCCACCATGAAGACTGATGCAATGTATTTATTTAACTGATCTACCATTTCCTGGTCTCCCCATTATTATTTCCCCATTCCCATTCTCTAAGGGGCCTTTGTTCACTTTGGCCTCTCTGTTCCTTTTTATGTATTTAAAGAAGCCTTTACATTCCACTTTTATGTTGCTCGCTATTTAACCCTCATAAATTATCTCCATCCTCTTTATTATTTTTGGCCATTTTTAGTTGGTTTTTAAAACTTTCCCAATCCTCTGTCTTACCACGAATCAGTGCCGGTTATTTCAGTTTAATACTGTCCTTAACTTCCTTGGTTAATCATGGTTAATTTTTGCCTTCCTAAAATCCTTCCTCCTTACAGGGATATATCTTAATTGTGAGTCATGGTGACGGTACAGTGCCTTTAAACAATGTATTTTAATCATGTTTCTCTGCAGGATGTTTTAGCAGTCCCTGGGATTTTGTTTGAGCTTTGTTGCCTGTAGTCGGTGCCCTTTATTGTTACGGAAGCAGTATAATTTACATCTTGTTGGCTTTAATCTGAACTAATGCACTGTTCTGTTGTTTCACTGTTCCCCTGAGATGGCAGAATCAAGCTTTATTGAGTGTGATTGACAGGTCAGGTCTTTGGCAGGGGACAGCTGTGCTTTTCAGAGAGAATTCCAACTTAGTTTCATTTTCAGAAGCTGCTTAGGGCTGAGAGAAAGTTTTTTTCCTCCTCTCTGGAGTTGGAGTTTTTGATGTCTAAGTTTTGCTGTTTAAATGCTGCTTTAGAGTTGAGGGAGAGCAGGCTGTCTTTTCCCCACTCTGAAGTCTGAAGACTACCAGAGACTGGGTTTACCTCTCTGAGATTTTGCTGTTTTGAGGGTATATCCTTCTCAGAAAACTGCTGGCTAGGACTTCTCTCCATCCAGCATCAAATTTGAGCATACTTGTTTTAGTGCTGACTAATTTTGAAGAAAGGTATATGCCTGTTGGACATTGCTTTAAATTGGAACAACAGAGATAGCTAGCTGTTAAGAATTATACTGCTACATGCTACATGTTTAAGTTTTGTAATTGGTAAACGTTATGCTAATTCTTTTTATTATATTCTAACTGTGTTCTTAAATAAACTTTGTTTGATGAAAGCTTCCTGGTAGGTCACTTGAATCATACCTGGAGTGAAACATCTCATGCTCACACATGCCAAAAACAAATGTAAAACTTAGGGTCTAGGTTAACTTCACAAAACACCTTGGATTTTCTGGTGTGGGTCTTAACATCATGAACTATTTTTATAAATGTCTGCCATTGCTGATCAACTGCCTTTTCTGCCTTTTCCAGTACACTCTAACCAACTCTGCCCTCATTCCTTTGTTATCTTCCTTATTTAAGTTTATCTAGTTGTTTGAGTATCTCAAGCTTTATATATCTCAAGGACTTGTTTAGGATGCTCCCTCCGCAAGTCCCAAATTTTGGACTTACACATTGTTGCAAAGTGCCCCAGGTGGTTGCAGTGAGCGCTGGACACGACTCATGCCTATGAGGCTTTTGGTGCCACAGTACTGACATGGCCTGCCACCATCTTGTGGTTTGATTGGATATTTCTTTCTTTGCCTTGGAGTCTTCCTGCCCTTTTGTTCCTTTATAAGTTAGTCTGTTGAGTTTGCTCTTTACCGTGGTTTAACATCACCATGCAAATGGATCAATTTTACTGGGGGACTTCGGATTGTCTGACGAGTTGAATGGCATTTTTCAAAGTTAGATCTTCTTTAGATTGGAATGCATCCTATAGAGCATCATTGGCCACTCCCACTACTATTCAGTTTCTTATGAGCCCCAACTTATTGTTCATGCAGCAGTTAGGATATTTCAGTTGCAAGCAATAAAAGAACTAACTTCACAAAGTAAATCAAATAAAAAGATTGAATAAAGAAACTTCACTGCACCAACCCTTGGGCCTTACCCTGGGCCCACAACTCACCACAATCCCAATCTGCTTTCTGTTTATACTGGGTCAGCTGGTCAGCTGACACATTGGGTCCTATTTTACCATTTTGATTCTAAGTGCTGGGCGGACTTGAAACTGGGAGTGTTTCAGATCCGACTTTTAGACCCTTCTGAGGCGCCCCCAAACGCATTCTGCCTGAAAAAATATAAGCGATTCAGAATCGTGCTGCACAAGCCTGTGGGCGGGGCTAAATGTGCCTGAAACCCTGCAACTCCGATTGGCACCTCCAACTGCGCATGCACAAAAAAAAAGATAGAATGCTGCTCCCCTGCCACATCCCTCCCGGGCCAGATAATGCGCCCCCCCCCCCCACCGGCCCCCACAGACATTGCCCCACCCCGTCAACATTACTGACCCCCTTATTTCCCCACACCCCCACCACCCAGATGAATTGCGGGCTCCTCCCCCTTCCCCCCACTGATCTCAGGCAGAGTGGCAGCGGCCCCCTCTTCACCCCCACTGATCTCAGGCAGAGTGGCAGCGGACCCCCCCCCCACCCCTCGCTGATCTCAACCAGAGAGCCATCGGACGCTCGGCACTTACCTCCTCACTAACTGGATCGCCCAAATAGGATTTATATGGAGCATGTTTCGTGCCGATTCTAGATGGGCGAACATGGTGGCAAAGGGGGAAGTGCTGGTAAAGATGGGCGTGCAGCCCATTAAGTCACTTTAAATGCATGAAATGGCCATTACGCCCGGTTCGGGCGCAGTCCCGATTGCGGCCATTTTCAGGCCTTGGTAAAGGGGAACTGGCGTGGAGGTGGGCGCGGATCGCACTACTCACCTCATGCCTGACTTTACCAAGTTTTCACGCCCGAAAACGGGCGCAACGTGATAGTAAAATCGGGCCCATTGTCTACCGGGTCAGCTAACCCTCAAAGCATGTTACCACTGGCTACATGAAAACAGATTCCAATGTTATCATTGGTAGCATTATAACACTTATAATCATCATAGTCACAGCCTTCTGCCAATCTGTATAACTCATTTATGAAAGTGTCTATGGGTTCCCTAGCTTTTGACTCTCTTGTTACATTTTGCTCGTTCCAAAATGCTATTGCTTCCGAGGTTAAAGTTGGTGTCAAAGGACTTCATGACCTCTTTAAAGTTAACGGTAGATGTATTTATTTCTTGTCAGGGAATAATATTCTGTAGGGATATGGGGGTAGGGTTTGGGTGGGATTGTGGTCGGTGCAGACGCGATGGGCCGAATGGCCTCTTTCTGTACTGTAGGGTTTCTATGATTTCTATGAATATCACTGGCTATTGGATCTCTTGAATATAATAGTGTTCAGCCACTGTTTTTTTATTCAAGCCCGATGCCATCATATATCTTTAAAATCTTCTCCATAATGCCAAATATAGCACCTGTTCTGGCCCTTCCATCTGCCTTAATTGTTTTGTCAGTGTTAATGTACCACCCATGGCTGTTTTCAGCACAGGGTAGTATAGCATTTTTTTAAAAGTCGTGTCCAAGTAATCATTTTTCTTTCTTCCAGTACATTTCAGGATTTGGTGGCCTCCCATCTCAGTTATTGGGCCATTTTAAAATTCAGCAGTTCTGCAGAAAATCTTATGGATGAATGATTTTGGCCTCATATTTACTTCCCTGAGCTTGGAGAATCGAACTGAAGATAATTTTTTGATCCGGCTTCTCTTTAAATGTCTTTTTCTCTTTGTGCGTGGTCTCCACATTTTATGGCTCAGACTCTGTATCTGAGCTGTATGGTTCTTCAAGCAGCACTCATTAAAGTACTCAATCTGCCAGTACTGCCTGATCATTGCACAGAATTTAAAAGCTTATTTCAGCCTTTTATTTGGAGTTTGCTCACCCTTTGGTGATCTGTCTCGGTTTGCTTTTCAATTAGGACTTGCAACGGACCTCCATGGTCTCTCGTGGAATCTCTTCATGTTGTATAGTGGGTCTTTCTTCAGCCTTTTAGCCTCGACACCTGCAATGCAGCTTCTTCGGCAATCTCCAGTTGTGCATTTGATGTCTTCAAGTTAGGCACACTTCTCTCAGGTCAGGCTGTAGTTTCTTTACTTGTTCATTCTTCGGAATTTTGAGGTCCTTCAAGCAGATGGGGATTGTGGTGAGGTCCGTCACCGACTTCCACCATAAGGTTGCATTTTGTCTCATGAAGAGATCTAGAGGCTTGTATGGTTGAACAAAGCTGTTTATTAATAACACACAGCTATATGCACATATGCAGAATATAATCCTGACTATTGCTATTGCTATTGGATCCAGAAGTTCGTACTCACTGTTACTAAGCAACCTCACTTTTATAAATCTGTAAGGTTCAAAGGTTGCTTTCTTACCGTAAACCACAGAGTTGAAAAGGTGACGTTCCCACTGCCTCATTCTGCTTTATTATCAGTAGGAATTGAATACTTTATATTCATTGTGAATACTTCTATGCATTTTCTAAAGTATGAGAATTTGCACTTTCCATAATTTTCTGATAATATAACTGTATTCTATGGCTTATTGTTCCCAAAGAATGGGGCCTGTCTGGAATAAATCTCTCCATTATGCTCCAGGGCAGTTTGCATTTTGGCCAAGGTGCACAATACATTCAAAAATACTTGTTTAAATCTAAAATACATGCTTAATTTCTATAGCAGTAGTCATGTTGTGTCTATGCAAGTAGTACCTTTGTATAAAATAAGTAAAAAGAACATTGTGGTCCTTTTTCTAAGTTAATTTCCCCTGTTTAGTAATTTTATTAGTTTATAAATCCCAGGGTTTTCTGAACACGTCTAACAGGGGGGTTGGAGCTGACGCTACAGAGAAGAGAAGCTATGAGCAAAAGGGTGAGAAAGAGGGCTCACCACAGAAGTTTTTATCCATCAAGGGCCTTCAGGGAGAACTCCTACCTCAACCTCAGCTAGGCGCAACACCCAATACTCAAAATAAAAGTGGACACTTAATCACATGCAGCTTCCTTGAGGTTTAAGTGATGCAGGGAGTCTCTGTCCAAGAAGCTGGGTTGGTTTGAGCTCTCACCAGCACCAAGCATCCTCCCACCCACTGTACATTCCTTGCTGCCGTCAGGCCATCTGTCAGCTCACTCCTCACTGCATCACAGAACTTCCACCTCCATCAACCGGATCCATTGCAACACAGCAGGCGAAAGACAGTGTCATCAAGGTCACAGCCCATCTCAAATATTCAATTGGATCCTTCCAGGTAGAAACAGGCAACACTGCCAATATTCCACAGTTCATGATTCATCACTGCAGAGGTGATGGAGACACTCTTTGCCAGGAGTGTAGATTTCTTTGTCTTCTTTCTAACAAGGCTGAAGAGGATGACTTGTCTGGTATCGACCTAAGTACCTGAAACACATTTTCGCACATTGTACCCTATCTGCCAAATTTCTGTTCATTCACTTAACCTATCTATAGCCCTTTGCAGAGTCTTTGCATTCACCTTACAACTTACCTTGTGCATTGTTAGCAAATTTGGTTATAATACACTCTGTTCTTTCATTAAATCAGTAATATCAATTGTAAATAGTTGAGGGCCCAGTACTGATCTCTATGGCTCCCCACTAGTTAGTTTGCCGACCTGAAAATTATCCATTTTCCCTGACTGTTTCCTGTTGGTTAACCAGAATTATCTATGCTAATATATGATCTCCAAACCATGAGCTCTTAATGTGTAGAACCCTTTTATATGGCACCTTACCAAATGCCTCTTGGAAATCCAAATACACTATTTCTGCTGGTTTTCCTTTATCCACCTGCTTGTTATATCCTTAGAGAACCAATAAGTCTTTTAACCATAATTTTCCTTTCATAAACCACGTTAACTTGGTTTGATTGTATTATGATTTTCCAAATGTCCTGCTTCTAATAAAAGGCATGTAATAATCATGGGGTGTTAATTTTCATGTAGATTCGCAAAACTAGTCTGGAGTTTATACAGAGTATTTAAGACAATTTCTTTAAAAATATATTATAGAATCCCTGCAGCAGAGAAGGAGGCCATTTGGCCCATCAAGCCTGCACCAACAATCACATCCTATCCCTATAACCCCACATATTTACCCTGCTAATCTCTCCGAAACTAGGGTCAATTTAGCATGGCCAATCAACCTAACCCATACATCTTTGAACTGTGGAAGGAAACTGGAACACCCGGAGCAAACCCAAGCAGACACAGGGAGACTGCGCAAACTCCACACAGACAGTGACCCAAGCCGGGAATCGAATCCGGGTCCCTGGCGCTGTAAGGCAGCAGTGCTAACCACTGTGCCACCATGCCGCCCCAATTCTGAAACCAATGAGACTAGTTTGGACCCAGTAATGCGCAATGAAACAGGATTCACTAATGACCTCATAATAAAGATAAGAATTATGATAACATGTGACCTACTCTATATATAACGAAAGGCTTCTATAGCTATGAAAAAAGAAAACCTTTGGCTAAGACATATGTAGATCCATTCAAGTCAGTCAAGAGAACTTATAATAGGATAGAGAAATTCCAGAGAAGGTAAATGATTACTTTGGAATTTTCTGGTTGTTCACACTGGCGGATCTTCTGGTCCCACCGACAACACACCTCGCCGCGAGTTTCCAGGTGGATGGGGGTGCAAGCAATGGGAAATTCCATTGACAGCGGAACCAGAAGATCTCACCACCAGTGAACGGTGCACTGCCTCCTGATGTGAGAAACATGCCACGGGAAGGCCAGAAAATCCTCCTTTGTGTCTGGCTTCACGGAGGAAGATACAAGAATTCTCCAAGAATTAGAAATCCAAAGGACTAGGGAGAATGAGGAATTTAAGGAAATTAGTATTCGTAAAAAGGTTGCATTGGAGAAATTAATAGAACTGAAAGTTAATCATTCCCCAGGACCTGATATCCCTAAATCCCAGAGTGTTGAAAAATATAGCTATGGAGATAGTGGATGCATTGGTGATTCTTAGAATCTTAGAAACCATACAGCACAGAAAGAAGCCATTCGGCCCATCGAGTCTGCACCGACCACAATCCCACTCAGGCCCTATCCCCATATCCTTACATATTTACCCACTAATCCCTCTAACCTACGCATCCCAGGACACTAAGGGCAATTTTTTAGCATGGCCAATCAACCTAATCCGCACATCTTTGGACTGTGGGAGCACCCGGAGGAAACCCACGCAGACACGAGGAGAATGTGCAAACTCCACAGATTATCTTGCAAAGTTCAATAGATTCTGGAATGGTTCCTGTAGATTGGAAGGTATCTGATGTCACCACTATCTAAGGAGGGAGAGAGAAAATGGGGAACTACAGACCTGCTGCTAGTCTTACATTAGTGGCAGAAAAAATGCTGGAATCTCTAAAAAAGGATGTGATAAATGGACACTTAGGCAATAATGGTCTGATTATGCATTGTCAACATGGATTTATGAATGAGAAATCATGTTTGAAAAACCTGTTGGAGTTTTTGAGGATGTTATTAACAAAATTAATGAAATGTAGTATAGTGTACTTGAATTTTTAGAAGGCTTTCGATAAGGTCCCCCAGAGGAGGTTGGTTCGCAAAATTAAAGCAATTGGGATAGGAGGTAATATAATGGAATGGATTAAGGATCGTTTAACAGGCAGAAAACCGAGCAGGAATATATGAGTCATTCTCATGTTGGCAAGCCGTGACTAGTGGAGTTCCACAAGAATCAGTGCTTGAGCCTCAGCTGTTCACAATATATATCAATGATTTGGATGTGGGGACAAAAGGTAATATTTCCAAATTTGTGGATGACACAAAAGCTGGGTGGGAATCTGTGTTGTGAGGAAGATGCAGCACAGCTTCCCGGGGATTTAGATAGATTTAGTGAATGGACAAGAACATGGTAGATGGAATATACCATGGAGGAAAAATGTGCAGAGTATTTCGTAAATGGTGAGAGATTATAAAGTGTAGATGTACAAAGGGATCTGGGTATCCTTGTCAATAAGTCATTGAAAGCTAATATGCATGTGCTGGAAGAATTAGGAAGGCTAATGGTATATTAGCCTTAATCACAAGAGCATTAGAGCACAGGAGTAGTGAGGTCTTTATTCAATTGGTAGAACCTTGCTTAGACCGCACCTGGAATGCTTTGTGCAGTTTAACCTGGGGAAGGATATTATTGATGTGGAGAATATATGTGAAGGATATTATTGAGAGAGTGCAACAAAGGTTCACCAGACTTGTTCCCAGGATGGCAGGACTGTCCTGTGAAGAGAGATTGGGAAACTGGGCTTGTGTTCTCTAGAGTTTCAAAGAATGAGAGGTCTTCTCATCGAAACCTACAAAATACTTAAAGGGATAGATAGGATAGATGTAGGTAAGACATTTCCTCTGGTTGGGAAGTCGAGGACCAGGGGACACAATTGCAGGGACACACTCCCACCACTACTGTCATAGATAGATGTATCGGTGACAGGTAGATTGGTGAGGACAAGAGGTTTTTCCCTCTTGTTGGTTCCCTCACCACCTCCACAGACCTAGGCGAGCAGCTACGTCCTGTGGGACTCAGCCACCAGTGTCAGTAGTGGTGCTATCGACCCTCTTTTGGTGATGAACGTTGAAGTCCCCCACCCAGAGTACATTCTGTGCCCTAGTCTTTCTCAGTGTCTCCTCGAAGTAGTGTTCAACATAAAATACTGTTTCATCAGCTGAGGGTGGTAATCAGCAGGAGGTTTCCTTGCCCATGTTTGACCTGATGCAATGAGACTTTACGGGAACCAGTGTCAACATTGATAATGTTGAGGGCAAGAGGGCAACCTCCTCCTGACTGAATATCACTCTGGTGTCACCTCTGGTGGGTGGGACATTCCAGTGGGACAGGACATACACAGGGATGTGATGGTGGTATAAGAACAAAGAGCGAAGAATGAAGAAAAGTACAGCACAGGAACAGGCCCTTCGGCCCTCCAAGACTGCCGATCATGATGCTCTTACTAAAAAATACCTTCTGCCCTTACTCAGTCCGTATCTCTCTATTTCCTCTCTATTCATGTACCCATCCAAATGCCTCTTAAATGTTGCTAAAGTGCCTGCTTCCACCATATCCTCTGTCAGCGCGTTCCAGACACCCACACTCCCTGTGTGAAAAAGATCCCCCACACATCTTCCTTAAACTTCCCCCCTCTCACCTTGAACCTGTGCCCCCTTGTAATTGATACTTCCACCCAAGGAAAAAGCCTCTGACTATCCACCCTGCCTCTGACTCTCATAAGTTTGTAGACCTCTATCAGGTTTTCCCTCAGCCTCCATCTTTCCCGTGAAAACAATCCTAGTTTATTCAACCTCTCCTAATAGCCAACACCCTCGAGAACAGGCAACATCCTTGTGAACATTCTTTGCACTCTCTTCAAAGCTTCCTCGTCCTTCCAGTTGTGTGGTGACAAGAACTGCACGCAATACTCCAAATGCGGCCTAACCAAGGTTTTATATAGCTGCACCATGATTTCCCAAGTCTTGTACTCAATGCCCCAGCTGATGAAGGCAAGCATGTCATATGCTTTCTTAATCACCTTGGCCAACTGTGTTGCCACTTTTAGGGAACTGTGGAACTGCATGCCCAGATCTCTCTGTATGTTAATGTTCCTAAAGGTTCTGCCATTTGCAGTATAATTCACACCTAAACTTAATCCTCCAAAATGCATCACCTCGCATTTGTCCGGATTAAACTCCATCTGCCATTTCTGTGCCAAATGCTGGAATTTTACTGCCTTGTCCGTCTGAGGCTCGTTAGATCCCGCCTGGGGCCAAAGGAGAATGCCGTTCTGCAAGCCTCACCCGCCCAATTCTAGGGCAGGCGAGGCTTGCAGAATGGCATTCTCTGTTAGCCTCGGGCAGGATCTTACAAGTCTCGGGCGGGCGAGGCGGTAAAATTCCGGCCAATCTCCAATCTATCTATATTCTGTCTATATCTATACTCTGACAATCCTCGACACTATTAGCAACTCCATCAATCTTCATGTCATCCGCAAGTTTTTCACAGTAACTTCATTGCAAGCCTACTTGTGACCAATAAATAAACTTTTAACTTTAAGTTTACAAATCAGACCCCCTACATTTTCCTCCAGATCATTTATAAATACTACAAACAACAAAGGTCCCAGCACTGATCCCTGCGGAACACCACTAGCTACAGATGTCCATTCTGAAAAACACCCTTACACCACTACCCTCTGTCTTCTATAAACAAGCCAGTTCTGTATCCATCTAGCTAGCCCTCCCTGAATTCCATGTGATTTTAGCTTTTGTACCAGTCAGCCATGTGGGACCTTGTCAAACGTCTTACTAAAGTCCATATAAACCACGTCCACAGCCCTTCTTCCCTCATCAATTATCTTTGTCACCTCTTCAAAAAACTCAATCAAGTTGGTGAGACATAACCTTCCCCATACAAAACTCTGTACCTGGGACATTGTCTGTGAGGTATAATTTCATGAGCATGACTATGTCAGGTTGTTGTTTGACGAGTCTGTGGGAAAGCACTGCCAATTTTGGCAGAATCCCCTAGATGTTGGCAAGGAGGACTGTGTTGAGTGAACAGGGCTGGGTTTGACTTTGTTATTTCTGGTGCCTAGCTCAATGTTGGGTGATCCATCTGGTTTTGTTCCTTTTTATAGGCCTTGTAGCAGTTTGACACAACTGAGTGGCTTGCTAGGCTATTCTAGCAGGCATTTAAGAGTCAACATATTACTTTGAGTCTGGAGTCAAGGTAAAGATGACATTTTTCATTCGCTATTACCAAGATAGCTTTTAATTCCAGATTAATGAATTGAATTTAAGTTCCAGCAGCTGTATGGGGGGTTTCAAGCTGGTGTCTCCAGAAGGATTAATCTGAGCCCCTGGATTGCTAGTCCATTGACAATGCCACTATGCCACCGTTTCTCCTTAAGTCAGCAATAACACGTTCACCGATGCTCAGTTTGGATTCCAACAGGGTCACTAAACTCCACTTTACAACCTTGAACCAAACAAGGACAACAGAGCTGAATTCCAGAGATGAGTGAAACTGCTTGCCTTTGACATGAAGGCAACATTTGACAGTGTGGCAGCAAGGATAACTAGCAATATTGAAAGTCAATAGGAATCAAGGGGGAAACTCTCCAGTAGTTGGAGTCATACCTAGCAAAAGGAAGATGGTTGTGGCTGCTGGAGGCCAATCAACTCCACCCCAGAACATTACTTTAGGAGTTCCTCAGGGTAGTGTCCTAGCCCCAACGTCTTCAGCTGCTTCATCAATAACCTTCTCTCCAACATAAAGTCAATAGTGAAGTGTAGTTCAGCCAACCAGCAATTCAGGTTCTGCTTGGCTGAATGCTACAATCATTCAAATAATTCCAATAAACAAAGTTTGCATGCTGCCTCCTCAATGGACCAGGCATGGACTAACTACAAATCATGACCCCTGCACCCAAAAAGGGGACTATCCAATTTTCAGCTCAATATGTAATATGTAGTAACAAAAACAGGCTGGTTTTATAAAGGTTGTTCAGTTATATCTGTACTTTGTCTGGGAAGCAACCAATGGTTCAAATTGTTAAAGTGTATGATTAGCAGTGGCCAACAAGTTGTTTGGTTCAAGAAATGAGTAAAAGGTTTAAAAATATATACATTTCAGGGTGCCTGAGCAAAGAATCAAAGAAGCATGGAGTGATAAAGCACAGAGAGAGGCAATTTGCCTATTGTGTCTGTGCTGGCTATTTGTTGGGGCTTTCTAATTAACCACACTCTCCTCTTTCCTCACAGCTCTGTAAAGTTTTTCCCCAATTAGTAATTATGGAGGAGATAGATGCTACCCAGGACATGGTGACATGGTGAAATTCTGTTGGTCGAAAGGTTCAAAATTTATAAGGAGGAAGTATCTTAGAATCTTAGAAACCCTACAGCACAGAGAAAGGCCATTCGGCCCATCGAGTCTGCACCGACCACAATCCCACCAGACCCTACCCCCATATCCCTACATATTTACCCACTAATCCCTCTAACCTACGCATCCCAGGACACTAAGGGCAATTTTAGCATGGCCAATCAACCTAATCCGCACATCTTTGGACTGTGGGAGGAAACCGGAGCACCCGGAGGAAACCCACGCAGACACAAAGAGAATGTGCAAACTCCACACAGACAGTGACCCAAGCCAGGAATCGAACCCAGGTCCCTGGAGCTGTGAAGAGCAGTGCTAACCACTGTGCTACCGTGCCGCCCAAGTGTTGAATAGATTGTCAGTATTGAAAGTTGACATGGCAGCAGAACAGGATGAGATGCATCCAAGGATATTGAAGGAAGTGAGAATAGAAATTGTGAGGGCACTGGTCAGAATCTTCCAGTTTCTCCGGACTCAGGGGAGAATTGCAAATGTTATGCCCTTGTTCAAAAAAGATTGTAACGATAGCCCAAGCAATTACAGGCCAGTCAGTTTAACATCAGTAGTGGGCAAGCATCGAGAAACAATTAATCAGGATAGAATTAGCAGTCACATGGAAAAATGAGAAAAGCCAGCATGAATTTCTAAAGGGGAAATCATGTTTAACTAACTAGTTGGAGTTTTTTGAGGAGGTAACAGAAAAGGATTGATGAGGCTAATGTTGCTGCTGTGGTGTGTGTGATCTTTCAGAAGGCATTTGATACAATGCCACGCAACAGATTTGTGAGGAAAGCTAAAGCTCATGGTAAAAAAGGGATAGTAGCAACATGGATACAAAATTGGCTGCAAAATAGGAACAAAAGAATAATGGTCAATGGATATTTTTGGGGCTGGAGGAAGGTTTGTAGTGGCATTCCCCAGGGGTCGGTATTGAGACCATTGCTTTTCCTGCTAGGACCTAGGTCTATATGTACATTGATCATTGAAGGTGGCAGGACATGTGGGGAGGGCAGTTAATAAAGGATAAAGTGTTCTGGGATTTATTAATAGGGGCATAGAGTTCAGGAGCAAGGAGTTATACTGAACTTATTTATACAGGACACTAGTTAGACCTCAGCTGGAATATTGTGTACAGTTGTGGGTGCCAGACTATAGGAAGGATGTGAACACATTGGAAAAAGTGCAGAAGAGGTTTACCAGAATGGTTCCAGGGATGAGAAACTTTAGTTATGAGGATAGATTGGAGAGATTGGAACGGTTCTCCTTGGAGAGAAGAAGACTACAAGGAAATTTGATAGAGATGTTCAAAGTCATGAGGGGACTGGACAGAGTAGTTAAGGAGAAACAGTTCCAGCTTGTAAAATGGTCAAGAAAGAGAGGGCACACAATTTAAAGTGATTTGTAAAAGAAGCAAATGTGATATAAGAAAACAATCTTTCGCACAAGTGGTTCAGATCTGGACTGCACTGCCTGTAAGTGTGATGGAGGCAGGTTCAATTAAGGCATTCAAGAGAGCATTAGATGATTATTTGAATAGGAATTATACACCATACAGGGATATCAAGAAAATTCAGGGAAATAGCACTGAGCCATAATGCTCGTTTGGAGAGCTGGTGTAGACACAATGAACCAAATAGTCTCCTTCTGCACTGTAACAATTCTGTGATCCTGTGAATTCCCTTTTGAATGTTACTATTGAATCTGTTTCCACCTTTCAGGTATTGCAGATAACAATAACTTGCTGTGCAAAAGAAATGTGCAATGCTAAAAGAAAAGTATTTGCTTCACAAAATCAGTGGGTGCAATTTTCCAGGTTCGCTGTTCTGCTCGAGTAATGCAGCGGGCTAGGAAATGTCAGCGGGCGGGCTATAGCGGGATTCGCAGCCGACCATAACTTTCCCAGGCCATGTTTTTAAGCGTACTCAGCCTCTCACTGGAAATCGGTGCAAGGTTGACCACCATATTGAAATCTGAATTTCAATGTTCCCCACCCTGCCCCCCCGTCCCGGCCGGGAGAAGTTCCCACCAGCAGGGATGAAAGCTGGTCCCCATTAGTGGGACTAGGTATGATGGTCTCGCTGGTGGGGGCAGAGGCCATTGAGGCCTCCCCGGGAGCTTGGAGGTGGGGGAGTGCCCCTTGGGCAGTGCCAGTCTGGCACTGCTGGCCTGGCACCCTGGCACTGCCCACTGGGCACAAGGCAGTGCCAAGGGGCAAGACCTGAGGGGGCAGGGCCTCCTGGGAGGCAGTGCCAATCGGTAGTGGTGGGTGGGTGGACTGCTGCATACTCTGCATTCGGGATCAGTGGGGGGGGGAGGGGGTGATCAGGAGGCCGGCGATGGAGGGGGGGATTCGGGGCTGGCCCAGGGAGGCTGGCAGTTCGGACTGGCCCAGGGCGAAGGGGGTTGGTTCAAGGAGGCCAGCGATCGGTGAGGTGGAGGTTGGGGTTGGCTATCGGGGGTGGCAGTCAGGGAGACCAGCAATTGGGGGGGGAGTCAGGGAAGACTTTGGGAGGCCAGTGATTGTGGGGCCGACGATGGGAGGTCTACAGATCTGTACATGCGCAGTGGCCTGCTCAGCACGTTGATGCCAGCCTCCCAGGCGGGGTAAGGCCCTGTTCCCCCCCTGACCGGCATGAATCTCCTGGTGGACTCTGTGATGCACAGAGTGCCGGAGATTCAACAGATTATGTCCAAAGAAATGGGCAGAAAAATCACTACTTGGGCACTTAGTTTCTTTTTTGGGGAAAATTGTCCCCAGTATCTTTTATGATCTCACTGTTTTCATTTTGCTACTTAATGACAACACTAATGCTTCTGTCCAGTAAGAATTGACAACATTTATGCATTTGCAACTTAATATGATACAGCTCAATTCGGTCAGTTTAAGTTGAGAATTTAATTAATGCTTGAACCTTTTTATTGATTTTTTCCCAACGTACTTAACTGAAGAAAAATCTACTCTATTACTGCACTATGGATTTCAAATGAATTTCCTAAGTTACTGGATAATTTTAGATTTTAAAAATCTCATTAAATTGCAGTTATTACTAAGTTGTTCATAAAAATCAGTGTGTTTGCTTCTCCCATTTGGAGTGATAAAATAAAGCGTGATTTAATTAATTTTCTACATTAAAATTACAGTTTTGCCATCAGACCTGTTGCTCAACTCTATTGATTAGTTTACAAAGTATCCAAATGGTCAGTTTCCAAGAGCATATCAATGTTCTTGTGGGTGTAGATGGCAATAAAAATACACATTTTCCAATTAATGGGAAATCCTTTGTGAAACATTAATTTGAATGTAAATAAGTTTTGGTACTTGATTGTGGAGAATGAATTATGCAAGTTATATAATCATAACCTGATCTGGACATGAAATTTTTAGCAACTCAAGACTGGGCATCCATGAGGCATTGTGTGCCATCAACAGCAGCAGAACTGTACTCCAGCACAATCTGCAACCTCATGGCCCAGCATATCCCCCACTTAACCATTATCATCAAGCCAGGGGATCAAGCAAATTGAGAGTACAGGAGAGCATACCAGGAACAGCACCAGGCATAGCTAAAAATTAGGTGTCAACCTGGTGAAGCTACCAAACAGACTTCTTGCGTGCCAAACGGCATTAACAGCAAGTGATAGACAGAGCAAAGCAATCCCACAACCAACAGATCAGATCTAAGTTCTGCAGTCCTGCCACATCCAGTCGTGAATGATGGTGGACAAGTAAACAACTCATTGGGGGAGGCTCAACAAATATTCCCATCTTCAATGATGGAGGAGCCCAGCACATCAATGCAAAAGATAAGACTGAAGCATTCGCAGCAATCTTCAGCCAGAAGTGCTGAGTGGATGATCCATCTCGGCCTTCTCCAGTGATCCCCAGCATCTCAGATGTCAGTCTCCAGCCAATTTGATTCACTCCACATGATGTCAAGAAACAGTCGGAGGCACTGAATACTGAAAAGGGAATGAGCCCTAATAACATTTCGGCAATAGTACTGACAACTTCTGCTCCAGAACTTGCCACTCCCCTAGCCAAGTTCTTCCAGTACAGTTACAACACTGGCATGGACCCGACAATGTGGAAAATTCCCCAGGTATGTCCTGTACACAAAAGGCAGGACAAATCCAACCTGGCCAATTACCGCCCAATCAGTCTTTGATTTGATTTGACTTGATTTATTATTGTCACATGTATTAAAATACAGTGAAAAGTATTGTTTATTGTGCGCTATACAGACAAAGCATACCATTCATAGAGAAGGAAATGAGAGAGTGCAGAATGTACTATTACAGTCATAGCTAGGGTGTAGAGAAAGATCAACTTAATGCAAGGTAAGTCCATTCAAAAGTCTGACAGCAGCAGGGAAGATGCTGTTCTTGAGTCGGTTGATACGTGACCTCAGACTTTTGTATCTTTTTCCTGACAGAAGAAGGTGGAAGAGAGAATGTCTGGGGTGCATGGGGTCCTTAATTATACTGCTTTGCCAAGACAGCAGGAAGTGTGGACAGAGTCAGTGGATGGGAGGCTGATTTGCGTGATGGATTGGGCGTTCATAACCTTTTGTAGTTCTTTGCGGTCTTGGGCAGAGCAGGAGCATTACCGAGCTGTGATATAATCAGAAAGAATGCTTTCTATGGGGCATCTATGGTCTACTCTCAATCATCAGTAAAATGATTGAAGGGGTCATTAACAGTGCTATCAAGCAGTATCTGCTCAGCAATAACCAGCTCAGTGAGACCCAGTGGGGTTTCGCCAGGATCACTCAGCTCCTGACCTCTTTACAGCCTCGGTTCAAACATCAACGAAAGAGCTGAATTCCAGAGGTGAGATGAGAGTGACAACCCTTGACATCAAGGCAACGTTCGACCGAGTGTGGCATCAAGGAGCCCTAGCAAAACTGGGAGCAATGGGTATGAGGGGGCAAACTCTCTGCTTGTGGAGTCATACATGTTACATAGGAAGATAGTTGTGGTTGTGGAGGGTCAGTCATCTCAACTCCAGGACATCTCTGCAGGAATCCCTCAGGGTAGTGTCCTAAGCCCAACCATCTTCAGCTGCTTCATCAATGACCTTCTCCCCATCATCAGGTCATAAGTGAGGATGTTCACCAATAATTGCACAATGTTCAGCACCGTCTGCGACTCCTCAGATACCGAAGCAGTCCATGTTAATTGCAACAATATCCGGGCTTGAGCTGACAAGTGATAAGTAACATTCGTGCCACACAAATGCCAGGCAATGACCATCATCAATAAGAGACATTCTAACCACCGCCCCTTGACATTCACTAGTGTTACCATCACTGAATCCTCCACTTTCAACATCCTTGGGGTTACCATTGACCAGAAGCTCAATTGGACTCGCCACACAAACACAATGGCTACAAGTGTAGGTCAGAGGTTTGGAATGCTGCGGCGAGTAACTCACCTCCTGACTCTCCAAAGCCTATCCACCATCTACAAGGCACAAGTCAGGAATGTGATGGAATACGTCCTACTTACCTGGATGGGTGCAGCTCCAACAACACTCAAAAAGCTTGACACCATCCAGGACAAAGCAGCCCGTTTGATTGGCACCACATCTACAAACATCCACTCCCTCCACCACCAACGCTCAGTACCAGCAGTGTGTACTATCTACAAGATGCACTGCAGCAATTCACCAAAGATCATTAAACAGCACCGTCCAAATACACAACCACTTCCATCTATTTATTCGCTGCCCCTTCATCACCCTGTTTGTGAATGAACTCCCACTTACCTGATGAAGGGGCAGCGCTCTGAAAGCTAGTGGCTTGTGCTACCAAATAAACCTGTTGGACTTTAACCTGGTGTTGTGAGACTTCTGACTGTATTGGGCATAGAAAGCAGAGAGTAGCAGTGGAAGGGTACTTTTCTAACGAGGTCTGTGACAAGCGGTCTTCCACAAGGATCAGTGCTGAGGCCTCTGTTGTTTGTAATATATATAAATGATTTGGAGGAAAATGTAGGTGGTCTGATTAGTCAATTTGCAGATGATACAAAAATTGGGGGAGTAGCGGATAGTGAGGAGGATTGTCAGAGGATACAGCAGGGCATAAATCGGCTGGAGACTTGGGCCGAAAGATGGCAAATGGAATTTAACCCGGAAAATGTGAGATGATGCGATTTGGATGGTATACTGCAGAAGGAAAGTAAACGGTAAATGGTAGAGCTCTTAAAAATATTAGCATACAGAGGGATCTAGGCATGCAGATTCACAGGTCACTGAAGGTGGCAGCTCAGGTGGACAAAGTAGTCAAGAAGACAGATGGCATGCTGGCCTTCCTTGGTCGGGGCATTGAGTATAGGAATTGGAAAATCATGTTGCAGCTGTATAAGTCTTTGATTAGGCCGGATTTGGAGTATTGTATACCATTCTGCTCACCACACTACCGGAAGGATGTTGGTGCATTGGAACGGGTGCAGAAGAGATTTACCAAGATGTTGCCTGGTTTGGAGGATATGAACTATGAAGAAAGGCTGAACAAATGTGGATTGTTTTCATTGGAGCGTCGGAGGATGAGGGAGGACCTGATAGAGGTTTGCAAGATTGTGACATGCTTGGAGAGAGTGGATAGTCAGAGTCTTTTTCCCAGAGTCGACGGGTCAATTACTCGGGGGCATAGGTTGAAAGTGAGAGGGGGAATGTTTAAAAGAGATGTAAGGGGCAAGTTTTTCACACAGACGGTGGTGAATGCCTGGAACGCGATGCTGGAGGAGGTGGTGGAGGCAAATTCTATAACAAGGTTATAAAACGTTCAAAAGGCATCTGGATTGATACATGAATAGGCAGGGAATAGAAGTATATGGACCACACAGAGGCAAGAAACTATTAGATTAGAAAGGCATCTGTGTCAGCACAGACTTGAAGTGCCTTTTCCTGTGCTCTACTGTTCTTTGTTCCAAAATGAGTGTGTAAAAATCTTTAGTGGAGAATCCCAAAAAAACTTGGAACCATTTCACTTCAGTGTGTGTTCATGAACTGGTTAAGTCACTCTTTTTTTTTGCCTCACTTTATTTTATGCAAGTGATAATGTTTATCTGAATTTATAAAAATCTGATTCACTTTTATGAAATTCTCATGAACAACTGCCATAAAAAACAAAGAACAAAGAACAGTACAGCACAAGAAACAGGCCCTTCGGCCCTCCAAGCCTGTGCCGCTCCTTGGTCCAACTAGACCAATCGTTTGTATCCCTCCATTCCCAGGCTGCTCATGTGACTATCCAGGTAAGTCTTAAACGATGTCAGCGTGCCTGCCTCCACCACCCTACTTGTCAGCGCATTCCAGGCCCCCACCACCCTCTGTGTAAAAAACATCCCTCTAATATCTGAGTTATACTTCGCCCCTCTCACCTTGAGCCCGTGACCCCTCGTGAACGTCACTTCTGATCTGGGAAAAAGCTTCCCACCGTTCACCCTATCTATCCCCTTCATAATCTTGTACACCTCTATTAGATCTCCCCTCATTCTCCGTCTTTCCAGGGAGAACACCCCCAGTTTACCCAATCTCTCCTCATAGCTAAGACCCTCCATACCAGGCAACATCCTGGTAAACCTTCTCTGCACTCTCTCTAACGCCTCCACGTCCTTCTGGTAGTGCGGCGACCAGAACTGGACGCAGTACTCCAAATGTGGCCTAACCAGCGTTCTATACAGCTGCATCATCAGACTCCAGCTTTTATACTCTATACCCCGTCCTATAAAGGCAAGCATACCATATGCCTTCTTCACCACCTTCTCCACCTGTGTTGCCACCTTCAAGGATTTGTGGACTTGCACACCTAGGTCCCTCTGTGTTTCTATACTCCTGATGACTCTGCCATTTATTGTATAACTCCTCCCTACATTATTTCTTCCAAAATGCATCACTTCGCATTTATCCGGATTAAACTCCATCTGCCACCTCTCCGCCCAATTTTCCAGCCTATCTATATCCTGCTGTATTGCCCGACAATGCTCTTCGCTATCCGCAAGGCCATGCCTGTGATTATGGTGTGGAGATGCCGGCGTTGGACTGGGGTAAGCACAGTAAGAGGTCTCACAACACCAGGTTAAAGTCCAACAGGTTTATTTGGCAGCACTAGCTTTCGGAGCCCCAAGCCCCTTCTTCAGGTGAGTGAGGACTCGTGTTCACAAACAGGGCATATAAAGACACAAACTCAATTTACAAGATAATGGGCGGAATGCGAGTCTTTACAGCCAATCAAGTCTTAAAGGTACAGACAATGTGAGTGGAGAGAGAGTTAAGCACAGGTTAAAGAGATGTGTATTGTCTCCAGCCAGGACAGTTAGTGAGACTTTGCAAGCCCAGGCAAGTCGTGGGGGTTACAGATAGTGTGACATGAACCCAAGATCCAGGTTGAGGCCATCCTCATGTGTGATTAACTTGGCTATCCGAAAGCTAGTGCTGCCAAATAAACCTGTTGGACTTTAACCTGGTGTTGTGCGACTTCTTACAATGCCTGTGATTAGCAGCATATATGATTGCATTTTCTTTATTACAAAGAAAAAAGATGATAGAAATATATTTCTTAATCACCTGTGTCTGTCTATTTCTGTAGAAATTTCCATACTTTTTTCTCCTCTGAATCATCTTTGAGGGCTGTAGAAATGGTTTATAGAAAAATCTAGAAACTCTGAACAATTAGGGGCCCGATTCTCCCATCGCGACCCGCAACTTTTCTGGCAGGTCCGGTCCGGAGAATCGCGTGTCGGCCACTTCACGGGATTCGCGCATGTGTCGGGAACGCATGCACGTCTCCCAGAGCCGGAGAACAGTCGCAGTCGAGACCACGCTGGAAACCGGCGGGAAGAAAGGCAAGTAATTTGAATCTTTTTAAAATGTAGTTTAAATATATTTTGCATGTGATTATCAGGCCCGGCATGGAACTTGTCGGGCCCGATGCATCTCCCCACCCCATCAGGAGTACTTCATTCTGGCGGGGTTTAGAGTAGCTCCCCACATTCGGTGACTAGCAGGAGACCCCGCCGGAATGAAGGGGGCAATTGGGGCCCTCCATGGGGTTGGGCAGTGGGGGGATGGTGTCCCCCCCGGGCATGGGCACCCTGGCAGTGACGGTGCCAGCCTGTGCCACCTAGCACTGCCCAAGGGGCAAAGTGTCCATGCCCTGGGGGCACCTTGACATCGCCCAGCAGGCATCGGGCAATGTCAAGAGGGTGGGGCCTATTATGGGCAGGGCCAAGGGGTGATTGATGAGGGTGGGGGGGGGGGGTCCCGCTGCCACTTCGCATTGGGATCGGTCTGGGCTGGAAGGAGACCAACGATTGGGGCGGGTTGGGAGGTTGGGGGGTGGCCTGCCAGGGGGGGCCTGCCTCACGGGGGGCTCTGACCCCAGGGGGGGTCAGTACTGGGGGTGTGGGCTGGACATCAGGGCACTCCAGGGCAAGGGGGTCAGGGCTGGCCCGGGAATTGTTGTGAGAGCTGCGATCCGGCCATGGGGGCGTGCTGGAGGGGCAGCACTGTGTGGTCCCAGGCTGGCCAGCGATTAAGCTGACCAGCAAATGGGGAAACTGACAGATCGGGGCCACTGCGCATGCACAGAGTTCCAGAGCTGTCAGCATCCAGCGTAAGTAGGCTCTGCCCCCCCCCGTGTTTTTAATGAGATTCACGATTGTGACATCTGCAGTGCACAGAGTGGGGAAATTCAGGTCTAAAGCTGCACTGAAAAAAACAGTCATGATCTAGAACAGTTTTCCCACCAATTCAGCACTTCTGGGCGAATCGCCCCCCCCCCCCCCCCCCACCCCCCACAACCCCCCTCCCCCCGGTCTCTTTTGTTTGTGGAAATTCAAGCTATTAAAGACTGTAGAAGTTGGTTCACCCATCGCATCTCAGGATATTTGGGATGCAAATAACAAATTAGAGTATAATTTGGCAGGTAGTTTCGTGCGAGAGCTATCACTTTTACTGTATTTTACTCACCTTTACTGTCTTTTGATGATACATATTTGCTTATAAAAGCTTTGCACAGATAAAGGGGGAGAAATAGACTAACTCCTGAAGACAAGTATGAGAATCAGGGCATGTGATTGAGGCATGCCCATTCACTGAATTGCAGGTAGTACATTAAATTAGTGTTGCTTACTCTTCTACATGATTACTACCCTGTTCATTGGCTTCACTGGCTAAGATCAAGCATCAGATCAAGCCCAAGGTGGGGTGCAATGCATCATCTTGTCAGCTTGGATTTTGTTTGTCTCCCCTGTGGGGACCTTGAATTGGATTCAATTGGATTTTGAATTTGGTTTTTGGAGCAAGCAAGGAATGGATTTGGGTTTTCCCAGACTACTCTGAGCATTGGCTTTGTAATGTTAAGAGTGAAGTAAAAAAATTTTTTAAAACAGCAGGGGAGCTCATATTGCAAGTGGCAATGTTACTTAGAAGCAACCTGCACCTCTCAAAGTGGAGTTGCAATGTGGCTTCAAGAAATAGTGGAAAATTTTTCAAAAGCTGCGATTCTTTAAACACCTTAGTGAGCAAGCTTCAAGGTTTTCAGATAATGCACTAGAGGTCTTGGTGGAAGAAATTAAAAGAAGGAGCGACATCCTCTATGGATAGGAAGCTACGGGGTTGGAACAGTGCATATGCATATTTAAGAAGGAAATGGATAGATTTCTGGACTCTAAAGGTGTAAGGGGCATGGGGAGAGTGTGGGACTATGGTGTTGAGATAGACGATGAGCCACCATCTTATTGAATGGTGGAATAGGCTCCAAGTGCCAGATGGCCTAATCCTGCTCCTATTTTCTATGTTTTTATGCTTCAATCATGTGCTAAGGAAGCAGGGAAGCAAGTAGCAGTGAAGGCCAAAGCAGGAATGTTGCTCCAAACATGTGAATACTGTGTAGGGAGATGTTTAACTAGCTGACATGAGTTGTTAAAATGATTTAGTTTAACTTCAGTGGGATATCCTCTCCCATTACTAGAACCCAATCCTTGACCTGTTATCATTTTGAAGGCACAAGAACTGGAACCTTGTCAGTCAGTGGAGGAATATGCAAAAGAATGAAGAGACACCATCAGTCGATCTTAGAAGTGTGAGGTCATACATTTAGAAAGGTCAAACAGTTATAGGGAGTACTCAATAAATGGGAATATATTAAGTGGGGTAGATGAAGTGAGAGATCTTAGTGCACAAGTACACAGGTCCCTAAAGGCAGCAGTTCAAGTAGATGAGGTTGTAAAGAAGGCATATAGAATGCTCTCCTTCATTGGCAGAGATACTTCTTTTTGTGTACCAACCAATTACACAAAATCAAATTAACTTAGGATCAAAGCAAAAAGGGCAGCTCCCCAAAAGGAGGGGGAACAGCCCGAACCAAAAAGCAAAGCACAAACAAAACTTAAAACATCAAATCAAAATGTGATTGTCAAGGTCTATAATACACCCCAGCCCTGCGGTGCCCAGTGGGCACAGAAGGCATCAACTGTGCCCGTGGACACCACATGCTCCCTCTTGAGGGACACCTGGTCGTGAATATAGCCGCGGTAGAGGGGCAGACAGTCAGGGTGGACGACCCCGTCGATCACCCGCTGCCTGGACCTGTTGATGGCTTGCCTCGCCAGGCCCAGGAGCAGGTTCACGAGGAGGTCCTCCTCCTGACCCACCCACCTCCGCACCAGGCACCCGTAGATTAGGAGAGTGGGACCGAAGTGCAAACAAAACGTCAATAAAATGGTCCACGGACTCCATAAGAGTGCAAAAAGGGCATGCTTGGGAGCCCATGAACCGAAAGAGCCTACGGTTGTATGCTACTGTTGCGTGCAACACCTTCCACCCCACGTCCCCAAGATAGTGGGGGGAGATCCAGAGGGAACTCCTCTGGGGACCTCTGCCACCCGCTGGCAACAAGGCCCGCCAAGGTGTATCGGGGCGAGGACGCAGTAGTGGAAGATGTGCAGCGGCAGCCCATACAGGAAACGCCTGCGTGCGGTGGCAAAAGGCACGGAGGGTGTTTCCATGAATCGTTGGCAGAGGTATAGAATATAAAAGTAGGATATAATGCTGGAATTCTGTAATACACTGGTGAGGTCACAATTGGAGTATTGTATACAGTTCTGGTCAGCACATTACAGGAAGGGCGTAATTGCTCTGGAGAGAATACCAAGGAGGTTTGCACGAATGTTGCCAGGGCTAGAAAAATGTAGCCACGAGGAGAGATTGGATAGGTTAGAAACATAGAGAATAGAAGGAGGAATGGGCCATTCAGTCCTTCAAGCCTCCTCCAACATTCATTTTGATCGTGGCTGATCATCAAATTCAATATCCTAATCCTGCTTTCCCCACATATCTCTTGATCCCTTTTGCCCAAAGAGCTATATCTAATTTATTTTTGAAATCACACAATATTTTGGCCTCAACTACTTTCTGTGGTAGTGAATTGTACAGATTCACCACTTTCTGCGTGAAGAAATTTCTCCTCACCTCAGTCCTAAAAGGTTTACCCCTTATCCTCAAACGATGGCCGCTAGTAAAAGACTCCCCCACCACGGGGTTAGTTTCCTTCGAAAAAGGAAGGCTGAGGGGTGATTTGATTGACGAGTTATGAAGGGAACCATAGAACCATAGAACCATAGAAAATTACAGCTCAGAAACAGGCCTTTTGGCCCTTCTTGTCTGTGCCGAACCATTTTATGCCTAGTCCCACTGACCTGCACTTGGACCATATCCCTCCACACCCCTCTCATCCATGAACCCGTCCAAGTTTTTACCACTTTATCCGGCAGCTCATTCCACACTCCCACCACTCTCTGCGTGAAGAAGCCCCCCCTAATATTCCCTTTAAACTTTTCTCCTTTCACCCTCAACCCATCTCCCCTAGCCTCAGCGGAAAAAGCCTGCTTGCATTCACTCTATCTATACCCATCAAAATCTTATACACCTCTATCAAATCTCCCCTCAATCTTCTACGCTCCAGGGAATAAAGTCCCAACCTATTCAATCTCTCTCTGTAACTCAGCTTTTCAAGTCCCGGCAACATCCTTGTGAACCTTCTCTGCACTCTTTCAATCTTACTTACATCCTTCCTGTAACTAGGTGACCAAAACTGTACACAGTACTCCAAATTCGGCCTCACCAATGCCTTATATAACCTTACCATAACACTCCAACTTTTATACTCGATACTCCGATTTATAAAGGCCAATGTACCAAAGGCACTCTTTACGAACCTATCCACCTGTGACGTCACTTTTAGGGAATTCTGTACCTGTATTCCCAGATCCCTCTGTTCAACTGCACTCTTCAGAGTCCTACCATTTACCCTGTACGTTCTTCTTTGAAGTGATATAGTAGACAGGAAGAATCTATTTCCCTTTGCAGAGAGTTCAAAAACCAGAGGATATATATTTAAGATAAGTGGAAGAAGGTGTAGAGGGGACATGAGGAAGATTTTCTTTACGCAGAGGGTACTGGGTGTCTAGAATTCACTGTCCGAGTTGGTGGTGTAGGCAGAACCTTAAACTCTTTTTAAAAAGTACCCGGATCTGCACCTTAAGTGCTGTAAGCTACAGAGCTATGGGCTGGGTGCAGGAGGGCGGGATTAGAAAGGACACCTGGGTGTCCTCAGGTTGGCATGGACAGGATGGGCCGAATGGCCTCCTTCTGTGCTGTAACCTTTCTATGGCTCTATGGTTCTACATTGACAGCCACCAGCTCAGAGCTAAGCATTTTGAAGTCATCATAAAGGAGGGGCATGAATGTGGTGAAACATCTGGCACAAAAGCAAATGAGCAAAATTAGGGCAAAGGATAGTGCAGATGTTAATTCACCAGGAGGTAAACTAATTCTGCTGCACAAGACACAGATGAGGACCTCAATTGGCTAGGCTACAGTAGAAGGCTGATGGGTATACATAACCAAATGCTTTGAACTGGAAAGCCTACCAGAAAGCCTGTGTTCAATGTCCAGGAATACAGAAATATCCCGCATGTTGCAGAAACCGGAAGCTCCTCGTGGGTGGCTTGGTAAACAAAATAACTTACTTTGGACTGAGTGAATGCATACCAGCAGCCAGCCCCATTGACTCCACCCAAAAGCTAACTTCGGGCTCTAGATGTTAGTGAGGAGGGTGAAGGTACTGAGAGCATCTCAGCAACCTCATCTTCTCCCAACACATCAACCCCTCCACCAGAGCTCATGGCTACTCCATATGCGCCAATGACAACAGCTACCCATGCAGAAATGCAGAGGCTGCAGTCTGAAGTAGGTCCCCAACAAGGCCATGCATGAGGACGGTCATCGCACTCCTTAATATCATAGAAGACAAGAGATGAGCAGCCAGCTTCCAATTCCTCCAAGGCAGTACACAAGGCACTTTGTAGGAGCATTCATGAGTTCAGGGTGCCATCTTGCGTCTATCACTAATGGAATAACCATAGTGACACAATTGTATACATCAAAATTATGCATTTTTTATGCTTATGTCTCTGTATGCTTTTGACGCTAAAACCCCCAATGTAAATGTTTACAAAATGTAGGCAGCTCTTAGCAGTAGCATTGAAGACTACATGCTCTTGCCCATATCACATTGATGCCATCTGGAGCACGATTGGTAGTGAAAGGCTATTTCCCTCTCCAGACCTTAAGATTTTAAAAAAATGCATGAAGGTTGGAGATTGTAGAATTTCTTGTCCATCAATGATTGACCTTAAGGGAGGGTCAATGTTCATACTCAAAAATTAGTTGGAGTTTATCAGGTGCACTTCAAACATGAATGATCTGTCGAAGGCAGCCATTCACACATATGTTACTCGGTCATCTAAGTCGAAGCTCTCTATGTCAAGATGCTGAGTATGCCCCAGGAAAGCCTGCATGCGTGTTCTCCCTACAACATTGGAATTCTTTGTCTTCTGGGAGGTTTCTAAGGGAGCCAAGGTTACTGGCAGCATTGCATATTGCAGATGTTGCACATTCCTGAAACTGGGTACTAGTAGTAGATAGATAACGTGGAAAGTAATTAAAGAAGTTGTTCAAACACAACTGCAGCCTCACTCTGCAGAATGTATATTAGCTGCTGTACTGTTAGTACATAAAATGATATCTGCAGGTTGTGGGTATAAAGTTCTGCTTCCTACTGCCACTCTCAGCATGGTGGTCATGGTCTGAGCAGGCATTGGGTGTTGTCCATGCAGCTCATTTGCTGTCAATAACAGATATTTGAAGGATCAGATTTGAAGGGTTCAGGTTGTGTATGATTTCTCAATTTGTGGTTGTGTACTATGTTGAGGCTAAGGGTTATAATGGTCATGGTTTCAACCATGTTTGTGGCACTGAATTTTATTATGTATAGCTGGTCTTCTCCCTTTCTGGGGATGGACATTGCCTTGCTGTGTGGCTGCCGTGAAAAGTGTATTGAATGGAAGTTGCTCACCACAGACTGGCTGATGTTATTTGTGAACTTTCATGAGCAAAGGTGAATCAATCTAAATCAGTAGGCTTCTGCTAGTGACCCCCTCCTGCAAATGTCAGCCATAGCGATATCAGCTTGCCCCTCAACTAGTGTGCCATTGCCCTCCTGTCTCTACATTTGACTATCCATGAGCCGAGCAGGGGCATCCTCCTTATGCTTCTCATATTCCTCACTCTTTCTCCTCAGTTGATGTAGCTTTGGGCCCAGCAATGGCCCCTTCTATTTGTAGGCCCTTTCACTCAGCCATATAGGGTAGCATGCAGCACACTATTACAACTCGGGAGACCCTTTCAGTGGAATACTGTATTCGCTGATCACATTGCGGTCTCTTCTACGTTGAAATTACTAAATGCAGACAGGTTGCCCCCTCTGCTGAACATTTTCACTTAGTCCTCAAGCATGACCCTGACCTTCCAGTTTCTTGATGTTCCATTTATCATCTTGTTCCCATGCTCACATTCTGTCCTCAGCTTGCTGCAATGTTGCAACAAAGTCCCAACACAAGCTGGTAGAACAGCACCTTATTTCCGATATAGCACTTTACAGCCTTCTAGATCAACATTGAGTTCAACAACTTCAGACAAGGAAATCTGGCCTTTATTTTGAACTTCTGCCACCACCAACCTCCCTCCCCTAGTGTAAGTTTCTATCTTGTTCTCATGTTTTTGGCTGAATTACTTTCCTACTTTGTAATTATATTGTGATATTTTGATGTCATAGCCCAAGAGGACTTTGATGAAACTTATGGGGTGGAAACTCTGTGGGGTTTCTCAATCTCCTATTGTAACTTCAGCAAAAACTCATTGACTCTATAAAAATGTAATTGAAGACTGTTCATACCATTTGTCAAGCATTTCCATTGAAATCCAAGCAAATGAATTGGGCAAGCCTCATTAGAAATTACTGGTATATGACTTTGTGCATTTAAACTTCCAAAAGACATTTAATGAAGTTCAACATGAAAGTTCACAAGTAACCTATGCCATGTTTGATTATTTTCTAATGTACCATTACATTAGATGAGGTTAATATGAATTGCACTGCTGGAGATTTTAATGATGTGGAGATGCCAGTACCTTTAAGACTTGATTACCTGTCAAGACTCGCATTCCAACCATTATTTTGTAAATTGAGTTTGTGTCTTTATATGCTCTGTTTGTGAACTGAAATCCCACTCACCTGATAAAGGAGCAGCGCTTCGAAAGCTGGTGGCTTTTGCTACCAAATAAACCTGTTGGACTTTAACCTGGTGTTGTGAGACTTCTTACGGAGATTTTAATGGCAACCTTTTGTGCCCAGTGTCCCATTTGGCAGATCCTAGGACAGCCATGACATACGTTTCATGCAGAGTAAATGTCACAGAAAAGTGCATTAACTTTATATTTTAGAGAACCCTTTTTGCATCATTATCATATATTTCCTGATAATCTTTGTAGTTAGCTTTGGTGAAACTACAATCTGATGCTAATAACTGCTGAATTCTAGGCAAATTTGAGATTTGTATTCATATCAATTAGAAACTGGGTTGTGATTGCATACACTCAATTTCACTTCACACCATTACAGCTAGCAGATTGAAGAAATTTTAATCTTGCAAATGTGACATTTATTCTTACCGGTTTTCAGAGATGAAATAATGATGTTTTAAACCACTGTGCCACCTATTTCTTCTCCAACAACCTCTTCCTCAGCAATGTTATTTTAAAGATGTTGTTATAACACATCAGTTTGTGCATTCCAAATTGTCACAGATATTGCCATTTATACCTTCCTGCTATAAGAAGGTTTTTTTTAAATATGTATACTGATACTTGCATGAATACAAAAGCTGTTTTTATACTTAGCCCTGGGAAATATTCTGGCTGACTTTGTTTTTTACAATGTTTTGTTATAAACCTAACAGAATCACTACAAGGATAACAGGACACCATTAAAACCATAAAGGTTTTTAACATGTTGTCACAGCAGGTGTTAACAAATCAGATGCAGGCTATTTATAACAAACTTTAATTAATGCATAACGTCTTGTTCTCAACATTTGCTGTCAGAGTTGCAGAATACCAAATGCCATGCCAGTGGAGAAAATCACATACATTTATGATATAAGTGTTGGCATATGCTTCTCATTTGTTTTGTATATTGGAGACGATATGCGGAACAGACTTTGGTTAAAAAATGAACAGAGCTTATTAATAATGTGTGATCTCTTCTATGGCTGCTACTTCTCTCTGTTTTCCGCACTAGGCCTATTACGTCACTTCCAGTGCACACATTAATACAGCAGAGCTTCAGTGAGCCAATAGGAATAAATACAAATACATAACAATTTCTCACCATTTAAATTAAACGTGCCCAAACATGTTCAAAACAAGTTCAACATGAACAATGGTCAATAAGTCAGTCACTACTAATCAGTCAGATGATCTGGAGGCCGTTGCTTTTGGAACAGTTGATGGCGAACCTCTGGCGTCTTCTTCTTCACCCTGATGGGAATCTCTGGCATCTTCAATTTCCCTCTGACACATCAGTGGTTGGTTTAGCTGGCATTGACGTAAGAACTAGAGGTTGTCTCTGCATCTGAACAGAAGGTGAGGTGTAGCTTTCCTCAATGGGGTCTGGTAGCGCAGAGATTGTAGGAAGGTTCAAGTGAGGCCTTTATAAGTCTGAACATGAATTTTCAACAGGTTCTAGATTTGGTGAATCTGTTCTTCGAGCCAATAACTGGTCCACATGTCTCCAGATAATGTCATCTCTGGTCTGGACAGTGTAAGAGACAGGTCTAGTCTGTGCAAGGACTGTGGCATGAACCCATTTCTCCCATGTGGAGTAGTTCTGAGTGTCATTGTTGGAAAACTCAGGTGATGGTGGTGGGGGGGGGTGGGGTGGTGTGCGATCTTACCGGCTCATCACTAGATCGATCAGTGTGGCAAGCCAGTCAGATTGCGAGAGAGGCAAAAAACCAGCTTCACGCCCAGTTTCTTGCCTCTTGATATTACCAGCCCTGTTAAGCCAGTGTAATCAGCCTTGCACCCGAAAAGGGCTGATGGTGGCATAAAGGCAAAGGCCATTATTATCCCGAATTGGGACTAAGTGCCCACATCAGTGGGAAACCCTCCACGTTTCCCGTTAGCATTAGCAGCATCTATCAGATGGAAGATGCTAATTTATTCATAGCGGACAAACCGGCCCGTCCTGCTGTTCTGAGATCAGGCCGCCATTTTTAAATGGCGACTTGATTTCCACGCGCGTAGACAAACCTCCCCTCCCACAAAAACATAAATGGTGGCCCCCACACTGACCAGGGGACCACCACCAACCCCTCACCAAAAAGGGGCATCTTAGGGCGGCACGGTAGCATAGTGGTTAGCACTGCTGCTTCACAGCTCCAGGGTCCTGGGTTCAATTCCCGGCTTGGGTCACTGTCTGTGTGGAGTTTGCACATTCTCCTCGTGTCTGCGTGGGTTTCCTCCGGGTGCTCCGGTTTCCTCCCACAGTCCAAAGATGTGCGGGTTAGGTTGATTGGCCATGCTAAAATTGCCCCTTAGTGTCCTGGGATATGTAGATTAGAGGGATTAGCGGGTAAAATATGTTGGGATATGGGGTAGGGCCTGGGTGGGATTTTGTGGTCAGTGCAGACTCGATGGGCCGAATGGCCTCTTTCTGTACTGTAGGGTTTCTATGATTCTATGATCTTCCCTCCCCACCCATAAATAACAGATAACCCCCTAGGCCACGCAGGCATGAGGGTAACCCATTCCCCACTCAGACCTCTCCCCCCTCAGATTCCCACTCAGCACTCTTTCCCCATCAGATACCCCACTCAACCCCCCATTCCCTCTCAGACCCTTCGCTCAGGTCCCTCCTGGCCACCCCTTAGGCAATGCCAATAGCACACTGCCCATGCACCCTAGCATGACACCTGGCCTGAAGCATTAGGCCCCATGGGAGTTCGGGGATGTAGGTTCAGTGGCCATTTGCCCCTTGCTGCTGCCAGGCTGCAGAGGTTGGGTCCTGGGGGTTGAGTGGTTTTGGGCTGGGGGCAAGGATTTGTCTTTGCCACTCTCTGCCAGGATGGGGTTGTTGTGGCTGAATTGCTCTAGCAGACATGAAAATCACCATGGTGATTTCAGACAGCCCCATGATCAATTTCTACGTTCCTTCCTGTCAGCTGTGTAAATTTTGAAATGGCCAAGTAACTTTAATCTCCATGCCCCTCCAACCTGCCACCCCTCCCGGCACCCCCTCGGGGGTGAGGTTGTCTGACAGGGGGAGATGTTAATTTCACCTGGAAGTGGGGAGGGGGCTTCCAGCCTACCCAGCTATACACCCAGCTCCATTGTGAGCACACAGCTTTGATTTGAATCTGCCAAGGCTTCCCAACAAGCAGAAATAATTGAAACTCTCTCCATTGCACTTGACCCCTTTGATCTGTAACAAGCTCAACATTCAGTGCCTTGTAAAAGATTCAACTGTCAGCTGAATGCTTTTTATTATCCTCCAGTCACCTGTGTTTATTGTGATTTCCCGTCATGATTGAATGCACCGCAAGTACCCTATTGTTCCTGACCACAATATAGACACAGTTTAATCCTGATTGAGAGTCTGTGGTTTCAAGAGGAAGTGAAATTGACTGTGGCCCCAAGATCAGTTACATCGCCCAATCACACTGGTAAACACCTGCCGGCCTGGCAAGACTTTGGGCTAGGAATCAGCGGCATCATACCCTGCAGATCTCAAATGGAATGGCTTCTAGACTCTCACAGCAGTCATAAGGTGTCCAGGTCCCAAAATCCAATGTGTTTTGCAAGGACAAAGCTACTTTATTTTTTCCACTTGCTTCAGGGTCCTTTCAGCCTCTCTAATCAGACCCTCTTATCTGAGAGCTCTAAGACAAGAAGGCTTACATGCACTATTGCAATTGCGCATCCCATGATGGTCGAAGAAATTGGAGTGGAACTGCCAGAAACAACTAAGACTCTTTTTGTAGAATTTATGAGAACTAAGGGGAGCATAATTGAGTAGGGGCCCAGTAGTGAATTTTATGACACCCTGTGTAGCGGGATCCCTCTTTTTAACTCCACTGGGCTTATTTTAGGTTTGGTTCTCCGTCACTCAAACTCCACCAATGCCCGAGTGATTCTCTCTCTCGCCGATGGAACAATGGCCACCTTGCGTCTACTTCACTAGAGTAGCGCTCCCAAGAGAGAGAAAAGGAAACTGCTGCCTATCCACTACCTGGCAGCCTTTCCTGAGTGGGCGGTTTCGAAGCGCCCAGGGTACCCTCAGTTCTAGACTCCGGAATTATGGTAAGGAATATTTATATTGTGACTTAGTCAGAGATCATTGGTGAGAAATTGAAAAGATCAAAACGGACTCCAACGGAAGTCAAAGATATATATATATATTTATTAAAACATCAAGGTCAAAGGTCACCAAACACCAGGAAAACAACACACCATGCCTTATGCACTATAAGACTATAGCTATGGAAGGAATACTAAAACGGACACCTCGGAATTCTTACTTTATACAAGTTTACCACGTCTCAAACTATGAAAGGTACATGCAAAAGCCCCCCCCCCTTTCCCCAAAGCCTCATCCACTATGATGATCTTGGGAACTTCGCGAATTACCAGGGGATACTCACAAGCCTCGTTTAAATTGCTCAGTGGGCATCGGGCTGCATGCTGGAGACGAACGAGAGGCAGAAAACAGGAGAGGAGTGCTGTCATGCTGGTCTGAAGAGAAAAGAGAAAGAAATGGCCGGCCTGACCATCCTTTTATATTGTAAAACTTGAATTCTTTTCCTGCCAACTCCGCCCCACTTCCAACCGGCAGTTCCACAGACAAAGGCTTGCTAATGTTATCTGCAGCTGCGATCTTACAGTCCATAGAGACCAGATGGTCCCATCCCAGGTGATAGGTCTCTTGCTGTCCTTTATTGTTCCATCGGAGATCGTTTAATTGTTTTCCCATTATGGAAATGGGCTTCTCCTCGCTCTGTCGTGAGTTCCTTTTTTTGCTGCTGATAACCTAATCATGATGTGGAGATGCCGGCGTTGGACTGGGGTCCTCACCTGAAGAAGGGGCTTGGAGCTCCGAAAGCTTGTGTGGCTTTTGCTACCAAATAAACCTGTTGGACTTTAACCTGGTGTTGTTAAACTTCTTACTGTGATAACCTAATCAGCAGTCCGTCTGGTTTCTGGCTGCTTGCAATTTTTGGACTGGGCCCCTTCACACACACACACACACACAGGCTGGCTGGGCTCCCTGGGACATTTTTGGTCAAGTCCTGCAGCCAAGTGTGGCCACTTTCACAGTTCTTTAGGGTTCAAGTCCTTTTCCCAGCTCATAAAAAAGGCCTGAGTTGCCCGAAAAACTTACACCTGCTGGAGTATTTGTATTATTAATATTGGCAAGTAGATATACTGGGATTCTCATCTTATCAGTGAGCTGCAGACTGTGCATATTCCAGGAAGGAGTAAGATGCTTTATAGCATATGGAAGAACTGCCTCACAGATTGGCAATTCATGCTGAGCAAAAGTTCTTTTCATTCATGAAAGTCTTCTCTGGTGCAAAATGGAATTGTACAAGGCTTTTAAGGTAGAGCAAGACTTTGTATGGAAAGAAACAATCATACTATTTATAGTTGGTACCTTGCAATATTCTAAATTCTAGATGAAGTTACCTGTCTTTGTGTATCTGTTGAAGATAGGAAACGACTTACAACATTGCAGCAATGTCCTACGGCATGGCTTCCCAAATTTTTCGAGCCGTGGAACGCCTAGTGACCTCCTAAGAGCATTGGGGAACCCCAAGGATTCGCATAATATTGACGCCCCTTTTTTTGCTGCGAAATAAGTGCGAACATAGAAATCAAATGTAAACAAGTCTTTTCTAGCTATATATATATTTGCATATATGAGGAATTAGGAAGAAGCACCCAGTCACAAATACAGCTGGCAGCAACATGCCCCCTTGACACTAACCACTGGAAGTAGTACCCACTTTAGGAGTGGGTAATCTGGTACTATTTTAAAAATTCCCTTACTAAAATAATACTTATTATCTTTTGTCATTTTTACAGGGAGGAATTATGCTGGAAAGTTGATCTCATATCGCAGCCACACACACCTCTCCTTCACATATTCATACACACTCACCTCGGCCCCTCATATACACACACTCACCTTGCTCTCTCACACAGACACTCACATCTCTCTCTCTCTCTCACATTCACATCCACACTTACCCCCCTCTCTCACACCCCGCCCCTCCTCCCCTCCTCCCCCACCACATGTGTCCCCAAAGCCTAAACCATCCCATTCTCTCACAAACACGCCTCTCCGGAGGCTGAATCCCCTTCCCCTCTACATGCCTCTCCAAGGCACAAACCCCCCCTATTGTCTCACACATGCCTCTCCAAAACCCAAACAATGCCCCCCCCCGACACCCACATATGCTTCTAGGAGGCTGTAACCCCACCCCTCTCTCTCACACACACCTTACCTTGGGTTGGTTAACCACAGAATAGAATCCATACATTGCAGTAGAAAGCCATTCGGCCCACCGAGTCTGCACTGACTCTCTATCCAAGCCCACCCCACCCGCACCCTCTATCTCTGTAACCCCATGCATTTACCATGGTTAATCCACATAACCTACACATCTTAGGACACTAAGGGGTAATTTAACATCACCAATCCACCTAACCTGCACATCTTTGGACTGAGGGAGGAAACTGGAGCACCCAGAGGAAACCCGCCAGACACAGGGAAAACGTGCAACTCCACACAGACAATCACTCAAGGCCAGAATCGAATCTAGGTCCCTGGTGCTGTGAGGCAGCAGTGCTAATCACTGTGCCACTATGCCACCCTCTCCAAGTCCTCCTCCACACATCTCTCCAAGGCCTCTCACTGATTCCTGATGCTTCTTTTTGCTGCCAGCTCCAATCTCAGGATCAATCCTTGCTGTTGGCCATGGGCTTTTTTGCCAAGCAACAGTGAGATGGAATAAATCAATGACTAGTCAGACTATCAGCATCCAGTGCTTCAAAAGGCCTTGCTCTGCTTTGCCCATTTCATTGCTGTGATTATTTTTGAAATTGGTCAATTGCTGCTTTTGAACCTTGTGAATAGAAAACTGTTTCATGTGGTGTGCTGCATGGCTCAGTTTGGGATCCCTGCTGTTTGTTTTATATGTTAATGATTTGGATTTGAACATGGGGGACATGATTGAGAAATTTACAGAGGGACACAAAAATGGCCATGTAGTGGATTGTGTAGAGGATAGCTCTACACAATCTCCAAAATAATGTAGACAGGTTGGTGGAGTGGGCAGGAAAGTGGCAGATGGAGTTCAGCTCTGATAAATGTGAGGTAATGTATTTAGACAGGTCAAACAGTAAAAAGAAATACACAATAAATGAGATTAACTGAGAGGAGTAGAGGAAATGAGAGTTCTTGGCGTGCAAGTGCACAGGTCACTAAAGTTAACAGTACAGGTAGATAAAGTTTTAAAGAAGGCATATGGAATGCTCTCCTTCATTGGCAGAGGTATAGAACACAAAAGTAGGGATATAATGATGAAACTGTATAAGATACTGGTGAGGTCACAACTGGAATATTGTGTGCAGTTCTGGTATCACAGGAAGGACGTAATAGCTCTGGAGAGAGTGCAGAGAAGATTTACCAGAATGTTGCCAGGGCTAGAGAATTGTAACTATGAGGAGAAATTGAAGAGGTTGGTGTTGTTTTCCTTGGAACAGTGAAGGCTGAGGAGGTGACAGGATTGATATATACAAAATTGTAAGGGATAGAGATAGAGTAGACAGGAGGAACCTCTATCTTTCGGCAAAGAGTTCAAAACCCAGGTGTCATAGATTCAAGCTAAGTGGCAGAGGATTAGAGAGGACATGAGGAAAAACATTTTTACGTAGAAGGTGTTGGGTGCCAGTGCACGGACAGTGACTGCCACTGCCACCGCCTTCCAGGCCTCTTTGCTGGCACAACCCCTGGCTCGTCACCCATGCGGGGGAAGAAAATGTCCCTCCTCTCCTCCACTGCATCCAGCAGCTGGCCCAGCTCTTTCTCCATGAACATCGGAGCAGTTCTTCTTAGTGCCATCTTCCTGGCGTGACTACTTGGGAGTCCCTCATAAGCGCTTATATGTAACTCTCCGTTGTTAACGGCATATAGCTGCAGCAACTTTGGATGAGTCACGTGCCCAGAGGGTCCATTTCAGCGAGAATCACATTGAGGCTTTTTTATTGCACTAAGCACCATAAGATTGTGACTTGTGGCTCGCCGATAAAACCAATGCCATTCACTCCTGTTTTCTCGCTCATTCAGCACTTAGAATTTTTTTGTGAGATCGCACCTTTAAGTGTCATGTTGGCGAGAATAACGGAATGATCCATGTCAGTCTTTCAGCTGCACTTCACACCACAATCCTCCCACACTCAGTCATGTTTTTGGAGGCTTGGGAGTTTTGTGCCGGTACTAGGGGGGCAGGGCCTAAACACGGCAGTGAACCCAGCTTCAAAGCACTCATGCGCCATTTTGCAAGGATGCACTTATATCACAGTGCAATGGGAGACCCCCTCGCTCCTCGCATGGACATCGAGAACCACCCTCTCATTGGCGACATGTTATCCCACACCATTCCCGACAAGGGTCACTGGCATCAAGGCATTCCCCCTGACTGACACCTACATGCCACCCCCATCATGGCCCTGTGGCGTGACCATTGCACCAGGTCTCCGCTGGTGGTGACAAATATTCTCGCCATTATCGTGCTGTGCCTGAAGGAAAATTCTGTGCTCTGGGAGTTGAACCGGTTATGCATATTTAAATGCATATCTAAAGCCAGCTTCACGCCATTAGAAAGGGGCCGGGAGATCTGCGCTAGGCGCGGCAAGGTTGGAGAATTGCCCCCATTACTTTCAGTAAAGTTCGCAGAGCTTTGAAACATGGTTGTCTTTTCTATTTAGCTCTAATCTAACCACCCAGGGCTTCTGGCTAAACATTCCATGACTTCAAATCTTCTGCACAGCAGCCTGCAGCTTTTAGTAGGTTTTGCTTTACTTCAAAAAATGTTGTGACTTTACAAAGCATTCTGGTAAGATATGGTCAATTTTTAAAGAACTGCCTGCAGCAAACAACATTCTGTATTTCATTAAAATATCTCAAGTTTCAACCACACATTTCTGTTAGTCAGGAATATTACCACATCTTACAGAAAAATATTTACCTAGATGGGGTGCAATGAAGGTTCACTACATTGTTTGCTGGGAAAAGAGAGAAATGAGAATTCAGAAGAATGAGTGTCATAGAGTCAGTTAGAGCACAGAAGGAGACAATTTTGCTCATTGAGTCAATGCTGGCTCTTTGTTAAGCAAACCGTCAGTCCCATTTCAATCCATGAGATTCCTGATGAGGATGTTACACCTCCAGCTGATGTTATTACTGGACAGTCAGATCCGAGAATGAAACCCTGGCCAGCTAACGTTTAGCAAAAAGCAGCAGCACAGTAGCACAGTGGTTAGCACTGCTGCCACACATTCCTGGCTTGGGTCATTGTCAATGCGGAGTCTGCACATTCTCCTTGTGTCTGCATGGTTTCCTCCGGGTGCTCTGGTTTCCTTCCACAGTCCGAAAGACATGCTGGTTAGGTGCATTGGCAATGCTAAATTCTCCCTCAGTGTACCTGAACAGGCGCCTGGGGGATTTTCACAGTTTTCATTACAGTGTTCATGTAGGCCTACTTGTTGACGCTAATAAGTAAACTTAAACTGTAAAACATTTATTAAATATGAAAAGATTGACTAAAATACAATACTCCTTCAACCCACCTATATCTTCACAGATGTACACTGATTTTTAAATATAACACAAGTTACTAAATTTATCTTATATTATAATATTCTTGGTAAGTATGCAGTCTTAGTAAATCAGCAGGCATGCCAATTGTTGTCAGCTGCACCACTCTGAAACCAAGTGGCAGATACTAACCGAAACAACTTTCGTGAAATTTTCATCAAATCCCCCCAGATGCTTGTTACACTATGAATCAACTGGTCTCACTGGAACTCTGATTTCCACTCGAGTGTTTCCAATTACCACTCTCAAAGGGCACACTTCTCCCACATAAGGATCTTTCTCAGATGCCTTCATAAAAGATCCACATCCAGTTATTAAATTCTTTCAGTATTCCTTTGCCCTGGATTACCATGTGCATTTAAGCTTCCATGCAGTCTCTCAGGCACCCAACCATGCCAACAGAACATCACTGTACACAGTGTAGGTAGGCTGTATCAAGATGTCACCAACCTTCGGATTACTTCAGATGTCACCAGGTTTGCACCTTGATGACTTCACCAGGTTTGCACCTTGAAACTCTGTTTGTAACTGGGAGCAACAAACGGTACCTTGTTCAAAGTCCCTTTGGCTTCAGTCTTCCTGGGACTTTTCTTTCTTTTCATTCCCTGGTCTTTAGAACTGTATGTTTTTTAGCTCCTGGAACTTGCTTTCTGCCCCTTACTCTATAATCCAGCCCCTCTGTTGGCAGTTTGTGTGTGAGCTGTTTTCTTCTCAGGTTCCTGGTTTCAACTGAACAACAAGTGCTTATGTTTTTCGGTGTGGGCTCCTGGTTGCTAAGCAACAGCCTAGTCTTTCTTTAAAACTGTTGTTTCCATGTTGTAAACCCTTTAATTACAATGCAGGTACTGTTTGATGTGAAATCCTAACCCATAGACATGCAGGCACCTTTGTTTAACATGAAGTTACTAAAGTTTTAATCCTTTCTTACACAGAAACACAAAATTAAACTTACGTAAAGCTATACTTTATTTCTAATACCCACAAATACAAATATAGGTTACTTAAAACAACCTCTGTTTCCTGACAAGGGTAATACTGCTGATATGATGTACATGTACTTCCAAAAGACATTTGATACAGTGCCACACAACAGACATGAGGAAAAATATACCTGTGGGAATAAAAGGGGCAGTAGCAATGTGGATATAAAATTGGCGAAACAGTAAGAAGCAGAAAGTAATGCTTAATCGATATTTTTTAAACAGGAGGAATCTTTTTATTGGTTTTCCCTTGGGGTCGTTATTGGAACCCTTACTTTTTCCTGATATATGTTAATGATCTGGGTCTTGGTGTACAGGGGACAATTTAAAAGTATGCACATGATACAAAACGTGGTAGTATTGTCAACTATGAGGAGGACAGTGTAGAACTTCAAAAGGACATTAGACAAGTTGGCAGAATAGGCAAATATGTGGCAGGTGAAGTTCAATACGGAGAAGTGTGAGGTGATGCATTTTGGTAGGAAGAATATGAAGAGACAATGCAAAATAAGAGGTAAAGTTTTTAAGGGGGTGCAGGTGCAGAGGAATCTGGGTGTATATGTGTATTGATCATTTATAATGGCAGTCCAAGAAAGAGCAGTTAATAAAGTATATTGTATTCTGGTTTTATTAATAGGGGAACAGAGTATTAGAGCAAAGAGGTAATGCTGAATTCATACAAGACACTTGTTAGACCTCAGCCAGAGTACTGTGTACAGTTCTGGGCGCCACTCTAGGAAGGATGTGAATGCATTAGAGAGAATGCAGAAGAGGTTAACCAGAATGGTTCCGGGGTGAGAAACTTCAGTTCTGAGGATTGATTGGAGAGGTTGGGACTGTTCTCCTTTGAGAGGAGAAGCCTAAGAGAAGGTCTGATAGAGATGTTCAAAATCATGATGGAGTTGGACAGGATAGGCAGAAACTGTTTTCACACATAAAAGAATAAAGAATGAGAGGGTACAGATTTAAAGTGATTTGCAAAAGAAGCATAGGTGATGAGTGGTTCATGTTTGGAATACACTGCACTTGGAAGTGTGGTGGAGACAAGTTCCATTGAGCCATTCAAGAGGGCATTAGATGATTATTTGAATAGAGACAATATGCAAGAGTAAGAAGAAAAGGCAGGGGAATGGCACAAGATCATAATGCTCATTTGGAAGGCTGGTGCAGACACAATGGGCCAAATGGCCTCCTTCTGCAGCATAACAATACTGTGATACTATGAAGTCTATTTTCTTCAAGTGACTATCCAGTGTTACTTTGAAATCATTGATCTTTCACTACCCTTGTGGGTTGCAGGTTTCAGGACATTATCACCCACTGCTCAGAAGTTAAAATACCCCACCGCTGGGACTATTCTGGTAAAGCCCCAATGCAACTTTAATGATCCCCATCTTTCCTAAAGCATGGCAACCCATTCTGGGTTCTAGTTGTGGTTGAACAAGGGCTTTAAGGTTTGGCAGAACCTCCCTGTTTTTTCACTCAATATCTTTATTTTTGAAGCCCAAGACCACATATGCTTTGCTAACCATTCTCTCAATATGTCCTGCCACTTTCAAAAATCTACACTATTCATTCCAAGCCCTTTTATCCCTACAACCTCTTTAGAATTGTACTAGTTAGTCTATATTGCTTCTCCCTATCCCTCTACCACAATGCATAATTTCACACTTCTCTGTATTAAATTCCATTTTCCACCTGTTTGTTCATTCTGTTAGCCTACCTATGTCCTATGGCAGTCGATTTGTATCATCTTCACTTATTGTCACTCTCCTATATTTGCTATGATTCGCAAATTTAGAAATTTTGCTCTGGAACCGTGGTCCTAACACTGACCCTTGTAATTCGTGGTCCTAACACTGACCCTTGTAATTCGCAAGCCACAGTTTTGTTAACCAGCTTTTATATGGTACTTTGTCAAATGCTTTCTTCAAATTTATATAAGCAACATGTGCTACATTCCCTGTATCAGCTTTCTATGTTACTTCATTATAATGTTTAATTAACTTAGTCAAGCAAAGTCTGCCTTTTACAAATCCATGTGGATTAGCCTTAATTAGGTGCTAAGATTCTGAGAGGGTTTGACAGAATAGATGTTGAGAGCCTGTTCTCTCTGGCTGGAGAATCTAACACTTGAGCACAGCCATTGGATCAGGGGATGACCATCTTCTTCAAAACTTCTTCACTCAAAGGGTTGTGAATTCTTGGAATTCTCTGTTCCAGAGAGCACTGGTTCAAGTTCAAAAACAGAAAATGCTGGAAAATTTCAACAGGTCTGACAGCATCTTTGGAGAGAAAATAGAGCTGATGTTTCAAGTCTGGATGCCGCTTCGTCAGAGGATGACCCTTCGGCCATTCAGATTTGAAATGTTAGCTCTATTCTCTCTCCACAGGTGCTGTCAGACCTGCTGAGATTTTCCAGCATTTTCTATTTTTGTTTCAGATTCCAGCATCCACAGTAATTTGCTTTTATCTTATGTGGATTCAAGTTGCTGAGTATATTCAAGGCTCTGGTTATTTTGAACTCTAAGGGATCAGGGAAATGGGGATTGGGCAAGAATGTGCAAGTTGAGGTTGAGGATCAGTCATGATTTTATTAAATGGCTCGAGGAGTCATATGGCCTATATCTGCTCCTATTTCTCATGTTCTTAATACTCTTATAAGAAAGTCATAAAAGTGTGAGCCATATCTATTGTAATTAATCTGTACTTCAATTTCCTGTTAGATTTGCATTAAACTCAGCCATGGATTAATATTTTAATGTATCCTTTAACAGGAGTTTGCTGCACTGACAAAGGAGTTAAATGCTTGCAGAGAACAACTGTTGGAAAAAGAAGAGGAAATTTCTGAACTTAAAGCCGAGAGGAACAATACAAGAGTAAGTTAGCGATGTTTAGCCTGGAAACTGCTATTGCTGTGTATTTGGGATGATTGAATTTAACAGTTTCAAGGGAATTTATTTCCGCATTATTTTACACATAGTCAGTCTGTGGCTAAAATGTTTTCTCCAGTTTAACAGTGCAACCACCAATAAAAAAGAGTTGACTTAACCCTCTAAATCAGGTGTGAACTGCTTTTAGGAAGCAAGGAAAAGCAATTCAAAAGTTCTGCAGAACTGTGATAATAAGACAGGAATAACAGTTTGAGTGGCAAGAGGTCAAAATTCAAGACCTTGCTGGTCACTTCATCAACTCCTCCTCCAGAATAGACTGGGGAGTCAATTATGGTAAGAGATAGTTTAAAGCAGCAAGCAAAGTGAGCTATCATTGTCTTAGATTTGATTTACTGATGCACGAGCCCTTACAAGGTGTAACTCAAGGTTCCAGAAGAGCCTCCATAAGTTTGAGGCTCAGCCTAATTTAAACTTGAAGAGTAAGCTGCATGTCCCAAGCTATTGCTACCATTTTGCTTTGCTGAAGCTATTGATTAAACAGAAGATTCCTGCCTCTATGAAGTGCGTTGACTGCCTACATGCTAGTTGTTGTTGTTGTTAACAAATTAAGTTTTAAAGGTCAAAAAAGCCAAGCAATTATATAAGAAAAAGGATCATTCAACTGAAAACATTTCACACCCAACGCCCTCTACCCCCAACCCATATCAGTGTATCTGTTCCAAACAGGTGCTCAGCAATTCTGATGCTTCTCAGTGACTATATTTGCATTATTAATTTATGGGATGTGGGCATCACACATCAGACCAGCATTTATTATCCATCCCTAGTTGCCCTTGAGAATGTGATGGTGAGTTGCCTTCTGAATCGCTGCAGTCCCAGGGGTGGAGGTACATCCACATTGCTGTTGGGGAAGGTGTTTCAGGATTTTGACCTGGAGACAGTAAAGGAATGGTGATACATTTCCAAGTCAGGATGGTGAAAGGCGAGGAGGGGAACCTCCAGGTGGTGGTGTTCCCAGGTATCTGTTGCTCTTGAGCTTCTAGGTGGTAGTGGTCATTGGTTTGAAAGGTTCTGCCTCAGGAACCTTGGTGAGTTCCTGCAGAGTAACTTATAGATGATACACAAGGCTGCCACTGCCCATTGATGGTGGAGGGATTGCATGTTTGTGAAAGGGGGAGCAATCAAGCTGGCTGCTTTGGCTTGGATGGTGTCAAACTTCTTGAGTGTTGGTGAAGCTGCATTCATCAAGACAAGTTGAGAGTATTCCATCACACCCCTGACTTGTGCCTTGTTGGCTTTGGGGAGTCTGGAGGTGAGTTACCTGCCACAGGATTCCAAGCCTTTGACTTGCTCTGGTAGGCACAGTATTTATATGGCTAGCCTGGTTCAAGTGCAGGTTCTCCGATATCATCTATTCCTGCCCTGCTGCCAGTGAGAATGGAGAATTTAGCGCTCAGCCAAAACTCCATTCACTGCAGTAGCACCAGAGAATCCCAGCTGTGGACAAGATCAGAGGTTTTTAGCTCAGTTTCTGGTCAATGTTTACCCCAAGATGTTGATAGCGGGGGATTTAGCGATGGTAATGCCATTGAATATCAAGGAACGATGTTAGATCCTTTTGTTGGAGATGGCCATTGCCTGGCACTTGTGTGGCATGATTGTGACTTGCCACTTCTCAGCCCAAGCCTAGATATTGTCCAGGTCTTGTTGCCTTTGAACATGGACTGCTTCAGTATCTGAGGAGTTGCGAATGATACTAAACATTGTCCAGTCATCAGCGAACATCCCCACTTTTGCCCTCATAATGGAAGGAAGGTCATTGATGAAGCAGTTGAAGATCATTGGGATCCAGAGGAACTCCTGCAATGATGTCCTGGATCTGAGGTGATTGACCTCCAACCGCTACAACTATCTTCCTTTGTGCCACATGTGAATCTAACCAATGGAGGGCTTTCTCCCTGATTCCAATTGCCTCCAGTTTTGCTAGGGCTCCTTGATGCCATACTCAGTCAAATGCTGCTTTGATGTCAAGGGCAGTCACTCCCACCTCACCTCAGGCACTCAGCTCTTTTGTCTTGCACTGTTTATGCATAGTACCTGACACACTGCTGGATGAGATTGTGGTGTGCTGGATGTCTTAAATATGTTGTAGGCCTCAGATCTATACACCTTATAATATGAAAATCAGACAGTCTTTCTGCATTCAGCATCCATTATCACATTAAGACTATTGCATTAATGTGCTGTATTACTAATAACATTGTTGTTCCTATCATTGCTTGCCACACAAATCAGTGTCTTGGTCCTAAGAGTCAGCTGATGTTTTTACTTGCCTCTTTTGTGAGTTGGGTCAAAAATAGTAGCCCCTTTCTCTATAGGTATATCATGTTATGCATCAAGAGATGGTTTGTCTGAGACCTGGACCAAAGGTAGGAGAATTTACTGACCATTTCCAGTGCGGTATATTTAGTGTGACCAAGAGTGGAAATATGACACCCCATCCCTTAACGTTGGTTTCCTTCATGCCGATACTAAGCGAGAGCAAGTTACATGGGAGCAACATTCCATTAATCTTTGTAGTGGAGTTGCTGCATGACTCACTAGCATGGCATCATTATCGTCATCATCCTTTCTGATCAGGACTGTCTTCGCTTTCAGTCTGGACAAATTGTAGAGCTTTCTGTCTGACCTTGTAAGCATTCCTGCAGGAAGGCTAGGGTCAGGAGCATGCAGAAGAAAATTCCAAACAAAGTGGGGATTAGGACACTACTCTTTTCAACTCGATTTTTCACCAGAAACTGTGAGAAGTGGTGCCATAAAACTGTACAGTACAGTGCATATTGTTAAGAAAAAGAGTGGATGAGACTAAGGAGCAATGGTAGACAGCAGTTTTCTCCAAACTCTTGTAGAGTTTGGCTCTGCTCATGGTGTTGAATGCTTTAGTGAGATCTACAAAAGCAAGGTGAAGAGGTCTTTGATCTTGTGGCTGGCATATGGAGAAGATCCTGTCCATAATCTCAAATAAGTGCCTGCGCTTTCTTGGGCACATACATGGAATGAAAGACAGATACGTTGCCAAGAATTTTCTGCACAATAAGGTAACTGAAGCCAGAAGACCAGGAGGATGCCCAAAGCTCTACTTCAATTATGCCTACAAGCATGACATGATCAAATAATGATTTGTACACCTGCGAGACCAAGCAATGACAGAGGTAAATGGCGACGTCATGTGTTGTATGGTTTGTGTCATCACGATGATCCATGACCACAGTGACTTGACAACATATGCTGCCAAAAACAACAACCCACATTCACAGCTGATGACCACTAAATTCGCAGCACCTGTGGCAGAAGCTGCCTCTCATTGATTGGTCTCTTCTGCCACTGGAAAATGTGAACCATATGAATCTAACACATCCCCAATGGATTTTCTGCATTTCCATCTTCTTCCATAAATGGAAGCATGCCGTAACAATGACACTTGAGAGTCAGGTTTTATGCTGACTGTGATTGCTAGGTTTTTAACACAGCCAAGGTTTTTCATTACTATTGCCATTCATACTATATACATTATGATTGAAGGTGTATGTAGTTAATGATCATTGGACTGAATTGGACCTCTACAGAAAGTTATTAGAATAATCTAATGTAACTCCTGGAGGACCTTCGGCCCCCGATAGCTATGGCATTCTCATTGTCTGCTCTGGAATAGAAATACCTCTAGTAGATTTGTCAGTTAAAATCCACCTCTTGTAATGCCATATTGATTTATTTCTTGTTTGAATGTGTGAAAAATGGCATACAGGAAAAGTCCTTCTTGTTTATCCAGCCAGTCCCATACAATTGTAATAACTTGTGCAATAGATAGACCGCACATCCCACATGAAAGCCAGTTAATCTCCAGGGAGAAGAAAAGGAACAGATAAAAATCCCAGCCAATTTAGGGGAAAGAAATCTGGGAAATTCGTTTCCAGCCATGATCTTATTGAATGGCAGAGCAATAAGCAAATAGCCTACTCCTGCTCCTATTTCTTCTAATCTTATGACCCTCTTAGCTAATTGAAACTATTTCAGAAGATCACTCTGGCCTTGATAATGTCATATTATCATACCATGTTTGTCCTGAAACCTCACTGTTCTCTTTTTCAGGATGTTGTACTGACTACAGGATGTCAAGTCAGAGGTCTGTAGTTTCCTGGATTATCCTTTCATACTTTTTCTAAATTGCCACAACTCATACTTCTCGCCAGGTTCTTGGCAAAATTCAAACTCACTGATTCGCCTAGAAAAATGCCAGAAATGTGACCCAAGCTGCTCTGCAGCAGCATTGCACATGCATTTTTTAAAAAACATTTTTCTCTTTTGCATTTTTTTCAATACCTAGTTCGTATTTTTCTGCAGTGAAACATACTTTCATATTGCCTGTGTTTTTCCATATTTAATTCTCATACAATCTTGGTGCACTCTCCATGACCGAGTCCTTCTGGATATCTGTGCCTTTTCCATAATGTGGAGATGCCGGCGTTGGACTGGGGTGAACACATAAGAAGTCTCACAACACCAGGTTAAAGTCCATAAGCCATTCTTTTATGATCACTCTAACGTATAAATTTGGTCATGCTGTGCAAATCTTCAGGTGCCAGTTGGCCTAAAAAGCCCCCAGTGTGACAGACAAGAAGTGCACACACATTTCTAACTAGTAATTGGCCTGTCATACTACTGAAGAAAAAATTACCATTATATGATTGAATTGATATGAAACAGTCAGTATCAACCTGGTTTCCAATCTCCTTGTTCTCTGACACCAAGCATCCAATCCCCCTGCCCTGTCTCATTATTTCTCTACCAAGGGGTAGACAGAAGTAGATATATAACTGAGCTTTTTCATTTTCTTTAGGATTCTGCCAGCACCCCACTGTAGAACCCCTGTAATTTACTTAATTTTGCGAAGGAACTTGATGAAGTTCTACATTTGGTGGAATCAGTGGTAACTTAAAAATGTGGATTGAGAACTAGTTTGGCAATGGTAAGCAGAAGATGAGAATGAAGAAATTACATAAATTTAGTCTGGAGGAGAATATCCAGCTGAGGGCTGTTCACACTAAAGTGAATTGAAGATAGAAATATTATTAAAATGTCTTTAGAATACCAAATTATGTGGGTAGATGACAAATATATCAGGGTGATAAATGGTATTTTAAAAATGAGTTAAGTGGACAAAGCAAAGATAACGAAGTTTTTGTGATTTATGTATATTTGTCGTCAAGAATGATTTTTAACTAAAGGATTTAGTAGATATAAGTTTGATATAATTTCTTTCAGCTCTTGTTGGAACATTTGGAATGCCTTGTGTCAAGACATGAACGATCACTGAGAATGACAGTGGTGAAACGGCAAGCTCAGTCTCCTTCAGGGGTTTCCAGTGAAGTTGAGGTTTTGAAAGCATTAAAGTCTCTTTTTGAGCACCATAAAGCTTTAGATGAGAAGGTAAGGGAATAGCTTACAAAGATGATTCCATGAGCAATTGTTCCCAGCAGAAATGTGACACTCGTTGAGAATTCATTTCAAGTAATCATGAATCATTATTTTATAATGCTTTGTTCCTTTAAAATTAATGATCTATTAAGTACAAATTATTTAATGCTAATTGATTGTATTATCTGTTGTTTGTAAAATGCATGTTTACTTTCTAACTTAACACATTTGCTGAAGTCCGTTGTAATTCCAGATTGTTAAAAGCAGAATGGAATGAAGAAACACAAATGTTTCACTGTTAAAATGGGAGGTTTTTGTGTCCTACTAAATTACTGTTTATTTGAGGACTGTCAGCAATTGTACCCATATCAAAACTAGAAGTCAGAGAACCCAAATAAACACTAGGGCTGTAAAATGGCTCTGTGCTTTATCTGGCAGTTATGCTGAGTTTGTGTTTGAGATGTAGATATTTTATGTGTTTGGCCAAATATATGTTGTGTGCACTGTTTCCCCTCTCTTGAATCTGTTGTGTGTAAGCTACTGTTGCAAATTAGAGACCTCTAATTTTTTCCCCCAGATTCTTACTAAGCCTTGCACATGGCATTAGGTAAGACCAACAGATTAAAATATCTTCAGGGTGATCCCAGCACTTGGCACACATGTTTCGTATCTATCCTCAGGTCTGAAAGTAGTCTACTAGCACCAGCAACTCTTAAAGAAGTCTGCTTTTGCATCTGTATTTTTTACTCTAATTAAAATAGTTGCGGATGGGGTGGGGGTGGTCAGTGGTGGGGGTTTCACTGATGAGCAATTGTGCACCTGCAGGGAATTCTGCAGCATTAATAACCTTGTTTGGAGAATCAGTGTGTCCAATAATAGAGGTTCACTTGAAGAATCAATTTCAAATGTTATATGGCTTAACATAATGAGAAATGAAGACTTACTGAGCTTTACATGCACAGCATACACATACAATGCATTAAATGTTTTTAGATATCACATTAATGTGTAGAATATACATAAAACTTGACAAGAGCCTTGGGAATGCATTTCAAGAAATCATGGAATCATTGTTTTGTATTTCTTTGTCTTTTTTAAAATTACAGATAAGTTCAACAGAAAATATTTAATCCTAACTGATGTTGTTTGTAAATTGTATAATTATTTTCTCATTTGTTATATTTTCTGAAGTCCAGTGTGATTCCAAATTGTTAAAACTAAAATAGAATGAGGAAGCAAAAAAATTCACTGTTGAAATGGAAGATATTTGTGTTCTGATAAATTGCTGTTTATTTAAGAGCTGCCCAGTGCTCATTGTTTCATATCTCATGGAAGATTCAGGCCTCTCATGCTCTATAGTATGGGTCTCCTACATGTGATTCAAGTGCCTATGATCATGTTACAGTCCCTAGAGTGTTTCTAACCTCTTGGAACATGTACAAATTAACTTCTGCATTTTAGAACATGGACGGGAAAATGATTTGTATGGATTTCCATGGATTTTAATATAATTGACACATCCCCTCGTTGTATCTTGACCCCTCGCCATATTTTCAAACCGTGCTGACCATGAAGTCACACAACACAGTTTACAACAGGTTTGCACAGACATGAACCTGTCATGGGGGTTTCCCCAGGGGCGTAAGTATCGCCTCCGGGGGACAAGTCACATGGTCAGACAGTGCCCTGGCAATGCCCCCTAACACTGCCTCTTGGCACAGGTTAGCACTGCCAGGTTACCAACCTGTGACAAGGGGCAGGCCCCAGTGAGAGCCTCATGGATGAAGTTTAATGCAAATGTGGTTGCATGCCGGGAGTGGACAGATGAGCAGAAGATGCCGGTGGTGGCCTTTGCAGGTGGAGGGGGAGGGGGTGTTTCTAGCTCCGATTATGGGAAAAAGGGGCCAATTATTGGGAGTTGGAAGAAGGAGCTGATGATCGCTGGTGGGGGTGTGGTGGAAGGGGGGGTCGAACTGAATGCGGTAACTCCGACTTTGGGTGGGGAGGGGAGCCCGTGAGGCTTCCGTGATGGGATGGTGGAAGACATTTATCCAGGTTATGATCGTGACCTTTAAGTATGGCGCCCTGATCTTTGGGCAGCCGGGCTTTGCCAGCATGTTTAGGCACCCCCCCCCCCCCCCCCCCCCCCCCCGCCCATGGCGTAAATCACCACCCCCTTGATTTTATTTTGGCAGAGTGTGGTAAAACCTGGAAAGAAAACTGACTGGTTTCTCTGGAGAGAAACATGCCAGTTTTCTCGCTAGAAACAACACCCCATTTTGGGTGCGAAGCGATTCATGCTAGTAAAATGGGTGTGAGAAGATAGCAAACTGTCTGAAGCTGGGCACGAATCTGACTTTCAGCATCGCATGCTATTTTCCCGCCTCTCCATGCTGATTGATGGGTGGGACGAGGGTTCGCGCCCCAGCGTCCAGCAAAAATCTGTCAATTTGTTTCTCTTTTCAGCTGACTCGCTTAACTATAAATCTTCAGACCTTTGAACTTACTCCAGGTATTCATTTTGTTTATAGTTCTTCTGTCTTCATAATCCTGTGATGTTTTGATTTGACTATTGGTTACCCTACTCTGCAGTCAACCTGTTTTTCAGAATAACAAAATTCAAAAAATTATTTAAAAAGCTGAGAATTTAGCTGTCTGATCTGAGCAAGTCAAGGAGGCATTTGCGAAAGACATTTGGATGTACATGCACCACAGCACATAATGGCTCCTTGCAACTGTAGTCTTATTGAGAAGTTTTGATGAAAACATGTTAAAAGCCTCCAAACGTAATGACTCAATAGACCAGGTTGGAACTCTGCCACATTGTTTCTGCAAGGTGCATATTTGTAAATATTCAAATATCTGCTGTGGATGATCAGGTCAGGTACCGATCGTGATTCCTCAGCAGCTGCAAATGAAAGTTAAGTAAAGTACAATTGTTAAAAAAAAATCCTGTAGAACCAGAGGAAGAAGTAATGCTCTCCCAAGACCACAGAAATTGTGTATGCCAAACTTTGCCCAGTACCTTTTCTTCGAACTTACCTGGGGACAATTGCAGGTGAGCTGCTGAACATTGACCTCTTCACTTGGATGGGTGACCTGTGGAGGTGCAGATGACACCAGCAGCTCCTGCCAAGTATGCTGGTTTGGTCCAAGGATCAAATCGATCCTTGGGTCTCAGAGTTTGGGTGCACATTAATCATGTCATTAGGGTCAACGTTTCAAGTGTACATTCTGACATGAAGGCCTGGGTTTTTACCGAGTCAGGATGACTTGGGAGCCCTTTAAATATGGCAGACAGGTTCCGATTCTGGGATTCCCAGCTCCGTTCGCAGGCTGTGCGATTTTTGGGAGTGCTTTTAAAGTTCCTATCAGAAACCCACATCCAGCACTCCCAACCTGGATAATTACATTGTGGAGATAAGTATTTTCTACTCCTTTGCAATTTTCATGGAGTTGGACAAGATTTATAAAGACTCATGGTGCGCGGCACCTCAGGGGAGTTTTAAACCTAGTCTGCATAAGAGGATCTTTAAAAAGTAAGGTCTCCCTCATGCCTTCAATGCCAAGTTATTGCCATGGTGCCCTAAAGCCCCTCATGCCCCTTATGTTCCTTTACCTACCACCATGCTCCCTATGCTAAGCTCTGCTCTTCAATCCACCCACGCCATGATCCCTCAAGTCCCCTTTACCAAGCTCTGCCCTTCCACCCATCCTCAATGGCCCCTCATGCCCCTATAGCTCTTCATGCCCATTAACCTACTATACAATTTATTCAACCAAAGAACCTTGCAATGTTTAGTGGTTTGTGTAAAAAATATTGAAATAAAGTAATTCATTAAGAACTTTCTCCTGTTTGAAAGAAAAGTGTGTGCTACAAGCTAATAAAGTGTCAATCGTCCAGGCCCTTTGAGTTATAGAGTAATATAGTACAGAAGAGGCCCTTCAGCCCATTGGGTCTGCATCAACAAAACTACACTAAATCTACACTACTCCCACTTTCCAGTACTTGGCCCATAGCCTTGAATGTTATGACGGGGGTGATTCTCCCAAAAAAATTCTAAGTGCTGAATTGGCAGGAAAAATGGTGTAAATCACGATTGTTTTTTCGGTGGCATTTCAGACTCGTATCTACCATACTCTGTGCAATGCAGAGGTCACAATCGTGAATCTCATTAAAAGCTCGGAGGAGGTGGGGAGAGGCCTATTTATGCCGGAGTCTGACAGTTCCGGAACTGGCAGCCTCCCGTTTGTTGGCAAGCTCGATTGCTGGCCTGAGACCCTCGCACTGCTGCCTCGCAGCTTCCACCATGGCCTGATCATGGCCCGATCATGGCCCCCACAAGCACTCCCGGGCCAGCCCCGACCAACCCCTCCAACCCCCCCCCCCCCCACCCACCGCTGTCCTGGAGCATCCTGCTCACTAGCCCCACCCCACTCCAGCAGTGACAATGCCCCCCACACCCCTCACTCCGGAAGACACCTCCCCATGGGAGACAGACTCCCGCACCCCGACAGACCCCCCAAGGGAGGCAGACCCCCCCCAGCCTGCCCCGTTCGCTGGCCTCCCTCCAGTCCCAACCAGATCCCCATGCAGAATGGCAGCTGGACCCCCCACCCGCATTGATCACCCCCTCGGCCTCGCCCCTTGGCACCACCTCCTAGGCCCCCCTTGCACTGCCTGATGCCCAGTGGGCAGTGCCATGGTGCCCCCTGGGCATGGGCACTTTGCCCTTTGGGCAGTATCAGGGGGCACTGGCTGGCACTGCCAGGGTGCCCATGCCCAGGGGACACCACTCCCTGCCACCCTACCCTCTGGGGGTCCCGATTGCCCCCCATTCACATCAGCGGGGTCTCCCGCTAGTTCCCCAAAAGTGGGGAGCTACTCTAAACCCCGCCGGAATGAATTTGTACTGATGGGCTGGGACTGCTATCGGGCCCAGAGAATTCAGTCCCGGGCCCAATGATGACATTCAAATAACATTAAAAATAGATTAAAATGGCTTACCTGGTCTTCCCGCTGGTTTCCTATGTGGTCCTGACTGCGCTGGATTTCCGGTGGTGGGAAATGCGCATGCGTCGGGAATGCATGCGTGAATCCCATGAATCGATGCACGCGTGCATCTCGCGACCCATCCTGCCAAAGTATTAGTGGGTTGGAATGGGAGATTCGCCCCTGACATTTCAAGTGCTCATCCATGTACTTTTTAAGGTAATGAGGTTTCCTGCCTCTTTTACTCTCTCAGGTAGTGCATTCTAGACTCCCACCACTTTCTGTGTGAAAAAGGTTTTCTCAGATCCCCTCTAAACCTCCTGCCCCTCATCTTAAAATTATGCCCCCTCCAAATTGATCCTTCAGCTAAGGAGAACAGCTGCTTACTATCCATCATGTCCATACTCTTCAATCTTAAACATCTGAATTAGGTCACCCTCAGCCTTCTCTGCTCTAAAGAAAACAACCTGAGCCTATCCAGCCTCTCTTCATAGCTCAAATGCTCCATCCCAGGCAACATCCTGGTGAACCTCCTCAGTAACCCCTCTAGTGCAATCAAATCCTTCCTATAGTGAGGTGATCAGAACTGCCACAGTACTCCAGCTGTGGCCTAACCAAAGTTTTGTACACCTCCAACATAACAAAGAGCGAAGAACAGTACAGCACAGGAACAAGCCCTTCAGCCCACAGATGCCTCTCTAATCTAATATTTTCTTGCCTCTACATGGACAATATACCTCTATTCCCTGCCTATTCATGTATCTATCCAGATGCCTCTTGAACGTTGTTATGGAATCCGTTTCCACCACCTCCTCCAGCAGTGCGTTTCAGGCATTCACCATTGTGTATGAAAAACCTGCCCCTTATATCTCTTTTAAACTTTCCCCCTCTCACTTTCAACCTATGCCCCTGAGTAGTTGACCCTTCGACCCTGGGAAAAAGTCTCTGACTATCCAATCTATCCAAGCCTGTCATAATCTTGTAAACCTCTATCAGGTTTTCCCTCATCCTCCAACGCTCCAATGAAAACAATCCAAATTTGTTCAACCTTTCTTCATAGTCCATATCCTCCAAACCAGGCAACATCCTGGTAAATCTCTTCTGCATCCTTTCCAATGCATCAACATCCTTCTGGTAGTGTGGCAACCAGAATACCCCCCTGCTCTTATATTCTATGCCATGACTGATAAAGGCATGTGTCCATTTGCCTTCTTAACTACCATATTAACCTGTTCTGCCACCTTCAGGGATCTGTAGACAAGAACCCCAAAATCATCCCTCTGTTCCTCTGAGCTTACTAGTGTCCTGCCATTCATTGAGTACTCCCTTTTCTTGTTATTCCTTTCAAAGTGCATCATGTCATTCTTTTCAGGTTTAAATTCCATTTGCCACTGATTTGCTCATCTGGCCAACCCATCTATATATTCCTGCAACATAAGATGTTCTTCCTTACTATCAACCACCTTGCCAATCTTCGTGTCACGCACAGATCTATTTAATATCCCCCCATTCAATTGTTGAATTGACTACAATGATCAGAGACTGATTACATAAGCTTGGCTAAGAGCCCAGACAGTTATTTGAATACTAGAACAGCTGCTCCAAAGGAAACGTAATTTGATTGATAGCTCAGTCCCTCTGAACTCTGCAATCAATTTTACAATATTTGTTTACACAAGCTAACTGGTTTCAAGGATTTGTGGTTTTTCAGACTTCATTCAGTTATAGGACAGACTTTTTTGTCAAATATACCAGAACATTCTCAATAAACAACTTTTTCAATACTTTTTACACATTCCATTGTGCACTTCAGGGTTCATTGCACAATGAGTCAGTGGGCATAGAAATCCCATAGCTTGGCATAGGGGCATGATGGGACATCGTGGCGGGGGGGCATGAGTAAGCCATGAATGGGACATAGCGAGTGATTAGAGAGTGAAGGGGGTGTGAAGGGTAAGGGATGGAGGGCCTTCGTGTTTTTATTTTAGCAGAGGCAAAGTCCCATGGCACTGAGATGGACATTTTACACAGCCCATCTCTACACTCTGTAACCTGTTGGTTGGCCTGTTTCCAGTTCGCACCCACACCCAGCAATCAAGATTCCCCTTTGTGGGCGTTTCCTCCTGAGACGGGCAAGCCAAACCTGGAATTTTCCAGATTCCCCCTACCCGCTTCGAGGACGAGAATCCAGATGGGAGTCTCATCTACTGAGAACACAGATCAGGAATCAAGGTGCGTTAATTTTCTGTTCATATGCAGAAAATACTTCTGAAAACATTCTGACTTGAGGAATACTTGGGAACCAACACTGAAGTCAGCTAGATTATATATTTTCTTTTTTGTTTGTGAGACTTCACAATTGACTTCTGAATTTGTTTGCACAGCAACACTTCAAGAGTATCTCATTGCTTGTGAGGTGCTTTGGTACAGGGTGGAACTGTGAGAAGGTGTTATCAAAATACAAGTTTTTCCTTTCTGTGGAAAGTTGTGCAGCACTCACAGTTTTATTTTAATGCTATCAGTGCAATGTGGCATCAGCTGAATATTGCTTTCAGATTTTCCATTACTTTAACTTGGAAGGTATTACTGAGTACTGTATATGTACATATAGGTATTATTGAGTACTGTATATGTTCTCACATAGGACCAGTATTTTATATTGGGCTACAGGAGAATTAAATGATGGGTTTGAAATGCAGTGCTCTTCCGTCAATTTGCCTTTTTTGAAAATTTAAGGGATTACAAAACCTCAGATGCATGGTTTTGTGGTACAAAAAGCTCATTATAATTAGATCACCAAACGTATGTCATAAATAGCAAAGTAGACATGTCATAAATAGCAAAGTAGACATGTCATAAATAGCAAAGTAGACGGGGCGGCACGGTAGCACAGTGATTAGCACTGCTGCTTCACAGCTCCAGGGACCTGGGTTCGATTCCCGGCTTGGGTCACTGTCTGTGTGGAGTTTGCACATTCTCCTCGTGTCTGCGTGGGTTTCCTCCGGGAGCTCCGGTTTCCTCCCACAGTCCAAAGATGTGCGGGTTAGGTTGATTGGCTATGCTAAAATTGCCCCTTAGTGTCCTGGGACGCGTGGACTAGCGGGTAAAATATGTAGGGATATGGGGGTGGGATTGTGGTCAGTGCAGACTCGATGGGCCGAATGGCCTCTTTCTGTACTGTAGGGTTTCTATGATTTCTACATGTTCTTGATTGAAGCCAATATATATGAATAATCAAGGTTTAGTGCAGTACAAGTATTTTCATTTCTGGAAAGCAGGAGGGAGTTTTAACTTGCAAGGGGGGAATGGCTATAGATGTGAACGAGTTATTCAAGGAGGCTGTGAAATTACAGAAACCTTTAAATACTGAAACAGATAGCCTAAGTGAAAGATTTTTGCTCAAAATTCTTGTTCTGAGAGAACACTTTCACTGCTTTGGACTCGCTTGACTGTGGAAGTCATTTATGCAAGTTGGGCTTTATTTTTACTTTGATCCACACTACAACAGCAATGGAGCAGCTATATAGTTCCAACTTGGACCTCTGGTGAGAATCATGAAAAGCAGCACCAGCAACACTGGTAGCAATACTAGCAGCACTGGCATCTTGGCATGCAACAAGTGTGAAATTCAGGCCAATATATAGTCTCATCAACGTCCTATACAACTATAGAAAAACATCCCTACTTTTGCATTCCATTCCCCTTGCAATCAACAACAAAATTCCTTTGTCTTCCTAATCACTTGCTGTACCTGCAAAGTAACTTTCCATGATCGATTTACCAGGACAACCAGATCCCTCTGTACCTCAGAGTTCCATTTTCTTTCTCAATTTAAATAATATGCTGCTTTTCTGTTCTGCATCGCAAAGTGGACAATTTCACATTTTCCCACATGATACTCCACCTGCCCAACTTTTGCCCACTCACTTAAACCATCTATGGCCCTTTTCAGCTCCCCTTACAACTTACTTTCCTACCTGTCTTTGCATCATCAGCAAATTTAGAAAATCCAAGTCAATGATATAAATTGCAAACAATTGATGCCCCAAACACTGATTCTATGAAACTTGCAACATCTGCGAACTGGAAAATGACCCATTTATGCCTACTCTCTATTTCCTATTAGCTAACAAATCTTCTATCTCCTACACCATGAGCTCTTATTTTGTGTAATAAGCTGTGATGTGGCACCTTGTCAAATTTCTTCTGGAAATCTAATTATAGCACATCCACAGGTTTGCCTTTATCCACATTTCTTGTTACTTATCCATGTTGCTTGTTGAACGTAGCATTCACATACCATGCAATAGTGGTTGGCTCAAGGTAAGCCCTGAAGGCCTCCAAAATTTCACTGACTTTCTGATTCTCGGTGAGATCTCGGCTGTAATAAAGCTTGGAGCACTCTTTCACCAGTACTGAAAACAGAGTTGCTACACCAGATCATCAAATACGCCTTTATTCAACAGCATAATTTTGTGTTTCAGCAGTCTCCTGCCTCTTTCCTCTGAAATTCATGGTTAAAACTGCTCTGTTAAGTACTTTGGTGAAGTTTGCTTTCTTGGCTCATGCAGGACATTTACATTCCCAGTTGCATAATGTCAAGTTCTATTACTCTGGCGAAGCTGATATTGTTGTGTTACTGTCACCAAGCCAATCTCGATGATGCTGTTTGTTGCAATTTACAGCTTATTCTGCCAAAGAATAATGTTATTTCGAAAGGTAGCTGAGTTGGTAACATTGTTTAGTGAGTTTTATGTAAATCTGAACTGTCTGAGAAATTTTCAGAGTTACGATTCTTGTAACTTCTTGAGAAATTTAGATTTGACTTATGAAAAACTACAACACAGAAGGGAGCCATTTGGTCTGTCATACCTATCCTGGTGCTTTGAAATAGAAGTCATGCTCAATCACACAACTTTGCTTTTTGACCATAATCCTGTGATTTCCTCATCCTGAAGAAAATATCCAATCCCTTTTTAAAATTATTTATGGAATCAACTTCCACTGCATTTTTAGGTGCAGAGTTCCAGATCCTGACAGCTCTCAGTGAAAACATTCTTCATTTCCCTCAATCTTTTGCTTAGGCATTTTGCATTTGCAGATAAATACACTTTGCCAATGTTTCAAATCTGTGTCTTGTGGCTATTGACCCATTCGCCAGAAGGAATGATATTTATTCTTTCAAAACACCACCACCTTCAAGTTCCCCTCCCCGCCATCCAACTCTCCTTCACTCTTGCTGGCTCAAAATCCTAGAACTCCCTAACAGAACTGTAGGTGCTCCCATAACACATGGACGAGAGCTGTTCAGAAAGGCTCATCACCACCTTCTAAGGCCAATTAGGGATGGACAATAAATGATGCTCTAGCCAATGACACCAGCATCCCATTAACAAATAAAACTTTTAAAATTTTTGAAAAGCTCTAGTAGATCACATCTTAACTTTTTCTATCCCAAGGAAAAGAATCTTAACTTTCCCAGCCTCTGCACATGACTGAAGTTCTTCCTCCCTGGTGCGAAGTGGGAATTCTTGTGCGATGTGGGAATTCAGGGACCCTTCCAGTTGTCCCTGGCTCCTTCACGTGCAGGAAGTGTGTCCAACTGCAGCTCCTGTTAGACCGCTTGACTGCTCTGGAGCTGCGGATGGATTCACTTTGTAGCATCCACGATGCTGAGGAAGTCGTGGATAGCACATTCAGTGAGTTGGTCACACTGCAAATAAACATTACTGAGGGAGATAGGGAATGAGTGACCACCAGACAGAGGAAGAGTAGGAAGGCAGCGCAGGGATCCCCTGCCTTGAAGGTGACGTCGCAGGTGGAGAAGGTGGTGAAGAAGGCATATGGCATGCTTGCCTTTATAGGACGGGGCATAGAGTATAAGAGTTGGGGTCTGATGTTGCAGATGTATAGAACGTTGGTTCGGCCGCATTTGGAATACTGCGTCCAGTTCTGGTCGCCACACTACCAGAAGGACGTGGGGGCTTTGGAGAGAGTACAGAGGAGGTTTACCAGGATGTTGCCTGGTATGGAGGGGCTTGGTTATGAGGAGAGATTGGGGAAACTGGGGTTGTTCTCCTTGGAAAGACGGAGGATGAGGGGAGACTTAATAGAGGTGTATAAAATTATGAAAGGCATAGATAGGGTGAACGGTGGGAAGCTTTTCCCCGGGTCGGTGGTGACGTTCACGAGGGGTCATAGGTTCAAGGTGAAGGGGGGGAGGTTTAACACAGATATCAGAAGGACATATTTCACACAGAGGGTCGTGGGGGCCTGGAATGTGTTGCCGGGCAAGGTGGTGGAGGCGGACACACTGGGAACGTTTAAGACTTATCTAGACAGCTATATGAACGGAGTGGGAATGGAGGGATACAAAAGAGTGGTCTAGTCTGGACCAGGGAGCGGCGCGGGCTAATTGTTCCTTGTTTCTCGTTTCAAGGCTTCATTCTATGATCATCTTGCTGGTGCCAGTACAGAGCGAGACTGCGGATAGTTGGGAACCTGTCTCGGGGGCAGGGAATTCATATGGTGTTCGTGGAAGTGGAAATGACTAGGGTTGGGAAGCATTTCCCGATCAGGGCCATTGTGATCTCCTGGACTCGTTTCGATCGCCTCAGGGGGTCGGAGAGGAATTTCCCAGATTTTTTTTCCCCATATTGGCCCTGGGGTTTTTCACTCTGGGTTTTCGCCTCTCCCTGGAGATCACATGGTCTGGAATGGGGGGGTGGGGTGAGTTAATAGGTTGTGATGAACAAAGCATCGTAGCTGTGAGGGACAGCTCGGTGGATAGGATATTAGTATGTAGATAGGCTGGAAAATTGGGCGGGGATCCTGGATTCAGGATTCAATCCTGGACCGGGGAGCGGCGCGGGCTTGGAGGGCCGAAGGGCCTGTTCCTGTGCTGTATTGTTCTTTGTTCTTTGTTCTTTGCCTTCATCCCCCTCCAAAATAGATATACCGTTTTGGATACTGTTGGGGGAGATGCTCACTAGGGAAAGGTGACAGCAGCCAGGTTCATGGCATTGTGGCTGGCTCTGCTACAAAAGAAGGCAGGAAAAAGTGTGGCTGTAGTGATAAAGCTGTAGTGATAGGGGATTCAATTATAAGGGGAATAGGCAGGCATTTCTGCAGACGCAAACAAGACTCTAGAATGGTATGTTGCCTCTCTGGTGCAAGAGTCAAGGATGTCTCGCAGCAGCTGCAGGGCATTCTGGAGGGGGAGGATGAACAGCCAGTTGTCGTGGTGCATATAGGCACCAGTGATATAGGTAAAAAACAGGACGTGGTCCTACAAGCTGAATTTAGGGAGTTAGGAGTTAAACTAAAAAAGTAGGACCTCAAAGAAAGCAGTCTCAGGATTGCCACCAATGCCACATGCTAATCAAAATAGGAGTGTCAGGATAGCTAAGATGAATACATGGCTTGAGGGAGGAGGAACTGGTTCTGGGGGAGGTGGAACAGCACAAATCAGATGGTCAGGACTGGAATTAATGTCCCAGGGGGAGTGCTTGCTAGTGCTGTTGGCGAGGGTTTAAACTAATATGGCAGGGAGATGGGAACCAATGCAGGAAGTCAGAGGGAAGTAAAGTGGGGGCAGAAACAAAAGGCAGTAAGGGGAAAAGTGGAAGGCAGAGAAGCCAAGGACAAAAATCAAAAAGGCCGACATTACATCATAATTCTAATAGGGCAATAAATGCCAAAAAAAACAAGACTGAAGGCTCTATGGTTTAATGTGAGGAGCGTTTGTAATAAGGTGGATGAATTAACTGCGCAGACAGTCATGAACAGATATGATGCAATTGGAATCACGGATGGGAACTCAACATTCAGTATTCAGTATTCTATATTCAGGAAAGGTAGATGGAAAGGAAAGAGGTAAAGTGGGATAGCGTTGCTGATTAAAGAGGAGATTAATGTAATAGTAAGGAAGGATGTTAGCTTGGACGATGTGGAATCTGCAAGGGTGGAGCTACGGAACACCAAAGAACAAAAACGCTAGTGGGAGTTGTGTACAGACCACAAAACAGGTTGGGGATGGCATCAAGCAGGAAATTAGAGATGCGTGCAGTTATTATGGATGACTTCAATTTACATATTGATTGGGCTCATCAAACTGGTAGCAATGCGATGGAGGAGGATTTCTTGGAATGTATAAGGGATGGTTTTCCAGGCCATCCTGGGTATTGTGTAATGTAAGAGGATTAATTAGCAATCTTGTGGTGCAAGATCCTTTGGGGAAGAGTGACCATAGTATGGTAGAATTCTTCATTAAGATGGAGAGTGACACAGTCTGAGACTCGGGTCCTGAACTTGAGGAAAGCAAACGTTGATGGTATGAGACGTGCATTGGCTAGGATAAGCTGGCAAAGGATACTTGAGGGGTTGACAGTGGATAGGCAACGGGAGATATTTAAAGAACACATGGATAAACTTAAACAACTGTGCATCTCTGTCTGGCATGAGAGTAAAATGAAGAAAGGTGGCTCATCCATGGCTAACAAGGGAAATCAGGGATAGTGTTAAAGCCAAAGAGGGGGTGTATAAATTGGCCAGAAAAAGCAGCAAATCTGAGGACTGGGAGAAATTTAAAACCAGTGAGAGTTTTAACAACACCAAGTTAAAGTCCAACAGGTTTATTTGGTAGCAAATGCCATTAGCTTTCAGAGCACTGCTCCTTCGTCAGATGGAGTGGATATCTGCTCTCAAACAGGGCATACAGAGACACAAAATCAAGTTACGGAATACTGATTAGAATGCGAATCTCTACAGCCAACCAGGTCTTAAAGATACAGACAATGTGAGTGGCGGTCCTGTCTGGAGACAATACACATCTCTTTAACCTGTGCTTAATGCTCCCCCTACTCACATTATCTGTATCTTTAAGACCTGGTTGGCTGTAGAGATTCGCATTCTAATCAGTATTCTGTAACTTGATTTTGTGTCTCTGTATGCCCTGTTTGAGAGCAGATATGATGTGGAGATGCCGGCATTGGACTGGGGTAAGTACAGTAAGAAGTCTCACAACCTGGTATTGTGAGACTTCTTACTGAGAGCAGATATCCACTCCATCTGACGAAGGAGCAGCCCTCCGAAAGCTAATGGCATTTGCTACCAAATAAACCTGTTGGACTTTAACCTGGTGTTGTTAAAACTCTCACTGTGTTTACCCCAGTCCAACGCCGGCATCTCCACATCAGAAATTTAAAATCCAGCAGAGGAGGACAAAATGGTTTAATTCAGAAGGGGAAAGCTTGCAGAAAACATAAAAACTAACTGCAAAAGCTTCTATTGATATGTGAAGAGAAAAAGACTGGTGAAGTCAAATGTAGGTCCCTTACAGTTAGAATCAGGTCAATTCGAAATGGGCAACAAAGAGATAGCAGACCAGCTGAACAAATACTTTGGATCTGTCCTCACTAAGGAAGACACAAATAATCTTCCAGAAATTCTAGGAGACAGAGAGTCTAGCATGAAGGAGAAACTAAAAGAAATCCTTATTAGTCAGGAAATTGTACTGGGGAAATTGCTGGGATTAAAACCCAATAAATCCCCAGGGCCTGATGCTCTGCATCCCAGAGTACTGAAGGAAGTGGCCTTAGAAATAGTGGACGCATTAGTGGTCATTTTCCAGCATTCTATAGACTCTGGAAGAGGATTGGAGTGTAGCTAATGTTACCCCACTTTTTAGAAAAGGAGGGAGAGAGAAAACCAGGAATTATAGACCAGTTAGCATGATATTGGTGGTGGAGAAAACACTGGAGTCAATTGTTAAGGATGCAATAACTGAGCATTTGGAAAGCAGTGATGGGATCTATCCAAGTCAGCATGTATTTATTAAAGTGAAATCGTGCTTGACAAGTCTTCTGGAATTTTTTGAGAATGTGACCAGTAGAGTGGACAAGGGTGAACCTGTGAATGTTATGTATCCGGACTTTCAAAAGGCTTTTTGACAAAGTCTCACACAAGAGATTAGTGAGCAAAATTAAAGCTCATGGTATTGTGGGTAATGTATTGATGTGGATAGAGAACTGGTTGGCAGACAGGCAGCAGGCAGTGGGAATAAACAGGTCCTTTTCAGAGTGGCAGGCAGTGAAATAGGGTACCACAGGGTTCAGTGATGGGACCCCAACTATTCATAATATATATTAATGATTTGGACAAAGGAATTGAATGCAATATCTCCAAATTTTCAGATGACATTAAGCTGGATGACAGCATGTGCTGTGAGGAGGATGCTAAGAGTCTGCAGGGTGACTTGGACAGGTTGGCTGAGTGGGTAAATACTTGGCAAATGCAAAATAATGTGGATAAATGTGAGGTTAGCCACTTTGGTGGCAAAAAGATTTAGGAAAAGGGTAAGCGCAACATGACCTGGGTGTCATGGTGGAACAGTCGCTGAAGGTTGGCATGCAGGTACAGCAGGTGGTGAGGAAAGCTGATGGTATGCTGGCCTTCATAGCAACAGTATTTGAGTATAGGAGTAAAGATGTCTTGCTGCAGTTATACAGGGCCTTGGTGAGGTCACGCCTTGAGTACTGTGTGCAGTTTTGATCTCCAAGTCTGAGGAAGGACATTCTTGCAATTGAGGGAGTCCAGCGAAGGTTCACCAGACTGATTCCTGTAATGGCAGGACTGACATATGAAGAGAGACTGGATTCACTGGGCTTGTACTCACTGGAATTTAGAAGAATGAGAGAAGATCTCATAGAAACAATCCTGATGGGACTGGACAGGCTAGATGTGGGAATAATGTTCCCAATGTTGGCGAAGTCCAGAACTAAGGGTCACAGTCTAAGAATAAGGAGTAAGCCATTCAGGACTAAGATGAGGAAGGACTTCTTCACTCAGAGAGTTGTGTACCTGTGGAATTCTCTACCACAGAAAGCTGTTGGGGCTAGTTCGTTAAATATAGTCAAGAAGGAGCTGGATGTTGCCCTTGTGGCTAATGGGATCAAGGGGTATGGAGAGAAAGCGGGAGTGGGATATTGAAAGTGCATGATCAACTTTGATCATATTGAATGGTGGTGCAGGCTTGAAGGGCCGAGTGACCTACTCCTGCACCTATTTTCTACGTTTCTGTGTTTCTGGTATCATCCTAATAAACCTCCTCAATACACCTTTAAATCTTTTCTGAAGCACCACATCCAGAATTGTCCACAGTACCCAGCTGAGGCCTAACCAGTAATTTATAAAGTTCTTTGCTTTACTGTTTTGTTTCTTTATTTATAAGTCACAGCAAAAGTCCTTAACCAATTTAACAACTATAGTAGTCAACTGGACTACAGGAGTTTACAGTATCATTATCAACCTTTATGTTATAAAGTTTAGTATCATCTACCATCTTAATAATGCCTCTCCCCACACCTTGATTATTAAAGGCAAAAATTGCAAAGAGTAATGGTTCCAAAAATGACCCTTGCAGAACATCACTGCAGGCCACTTTATAGTCTGAAAATTGCCCATCCACTATCACTCTCTTCTTCCTGTCACTGATTCAATTGTGTATCCATAATGATGGGTCAAAAATCCCCCTCCACAGTTATACTTCACTCTGTTCTTTAAGTGAACACTCTATTCTCGAGAAATCAGTCCAAAGATTTTCTCAGTTCCCAATGACTTGCTTCGTTTCTCCTTTTCCAGCTGGATAATTTCTAATCCCTGAACTGACTTTCTCCCTCTAGCCAAAATAAGTGAATCTTCAGTCTGAGCTTGAGCTCACACCTGCATTCTGTGTGATGAACAATGAAGATGGGCTGCCTCTATCACTCTGCTCTCTCTCTCCTGGATTCTTGCAGATTGACTGTGCCTGTGAGAATTCAGGGAACTCTTAAGAAAACTGGAAAATCAACCATATTGTGGCTTCCACTTGATGTCTCCCTTCCCAAAGGCATCTCCGTTCAGTGTGCATCACATCCACCTTGTAACCAGTTAGAAATGCTAATTAGCTATCCATTCTATTCCATTCTATCTTGAAATTAAATAGACAGCTTAAAGTATAATTATTTACCTGGCATTCCTAACACCTCAATTTGAGACTCAACACTTTTAGAGAGGAATCTTGTTCAGGTGTCACCTGCCAGCTGGGGCCAGCAAGAGACCAATGCTGTCTCATTTCAGGAGGCCAGCCAAATTAATCATGCAATGGTGAGGCCAGCTGTGGGCCTTCCCCTGGAATCGACCCAGGATGGGAATAAGGGAAAGTCACCTAGCCAGTCAGAGTCCAACAGTTCTTGTGCTCTGATGCGCGACAATCAAGCACGTGGAACAAGGCTTCAGCTATTGAAGGCTTTTATTAGCAAACAATGGAACTAACTAACACGAGTACACCAGTTCAGACTGGAGGGGTCCCGCCGGAGCAGAGGGTCTTATACCTCTCCCCAGGAGGCGGGGCCCGACCGGGATGTGCCATAACAACATTTACCACAGGTAAACACCCTAACCCAACAACATTATACAACCCCCACAGTGGCAACACCCTAACCCAACAGTAACATAGGAACAACCCACAGTGGTAACCAACGATGGTTCACCACATGCTCAACAGCACCACTGCGGAGGCAGGCCCTGGCTGCTGCTGGTAGGCCAGGCATTGGAATCCCAGGATCGGGGAGTTACCCAGGTCACAGGTAAGAAATTAGAGGTGGGATTTATGGGGAGATGAATGCAGGGGAGGGGGAGGGTGCTCGGTGTGTTGTCCCCAGCAAGTACAGGTGGGTGGTTCTCAGCAAGCTAACCCTTATCAATGTTCAATCCCTCTATCAAGCATTGAGTGCCTTTGATCAAGGAACACCCCCCATCCCTCCTCAACATGTCATAAGCTGACCACACAATTTTATCTGCTGTGCATGCTGCATGGTGACAGACCTGCCTGCAGCTGAGTTAATACAAGCAGCGGTAGCAGGATGAGGTCCTTAAATCATCAATTGGCTACTTAAAGGCCTCAGTTGGCACTGGGTGGGAAGGTCAACCATGGGCCTTATAGCCCAGCAGTTAGCACTGCTGCCTCACAGCACCAGGGACCTGGGCTCAATTCCAGCCTCAGATGACTGTGTGGAGTTTGCACGTTCTCTCTGTGGGTTTCCTCCGGGTGCTCTGGTTTCCTCCCATAGTCCAAAGACATGCAGATTAGATGGATTGGCCATGTCAAATTGTCCCTTCGTGTCAGGTAAATACATGGGGTGACAGGAATAGGGCCTGGGTGGGATTGTTGTTGGTGTAGGCACAATTGGCCAAGTGGTCTCCTTCTGCACTGTAGGGATTCTATGATTCTAACTGTCAACACAGTTGTTCTGATCATTGTTTACAGGTGTCAACATCTTGCACCTTCTTCCTAGTAAACCAGTCTGGGCCTCACTCTCCCCAAGGCAAACAAACCACCCAAGCTTGTTTTTCAAGCAGGATTCAGAGGAGGTTACATGACCTCCTTCACTCCTTAATTTTATATTAAAGAGACAGTCCAAAACAAATTAATCTTAGAACCTTTGTATTTGTAACATGACTTATCCGAAGTGTATAATATCCGTGATGCGTGATTAATTCACACGGGAGGCTAGGACATACCCGGGAATAAAGGCTTTTATTCACAACAAGAATAGAGCATACTGCTTAACAATACTATCCCAGACTAAGGGCTACTAGGAAGTAGCAGTGACCTTTATACTCCTGTAAGAAGGCGGAGCCAAACGGAGTGTACCACAGAACAATGCTAACAGGTGGAACACCCCAACCCTAACCCCAACAGTAACAAGAGTAACATATGTACAAGTACCCATAGTGGTAACCATCTATGGTTCACCACAATCCGAAAGTGGACTTCTACAATGCCATTTCTCAAAGATAATAATCTCAGGGCATTAAATCTTCAAAGCACCGCATGTTCTTGTGGTAAGAAAAGGTCTCAAGTAATCATGGAGAAAAACCTGAAAATTTTGCAAAACTGAAAAACAAACACAAAAGAGAAAGGCGGATTCATGTTCTAGTGTAAACAGTTCATCAAATTGAAAGCTGAATATTTTTATGAACGTGAGACTTTGAAAAGACAGTTAAATTTTAAAATTTTTCCTATAATTTAAGGTGAAAAGAATTTTCTGAAGAGAGGGTTAGTTATCATCCTGATCCCTGCCTGGAAGCAGACCCATGTGATTTGGTTGTCATGGCGAAAGAAGCCCAGGCCAAATCCTTTTGAAAATCAAGTGAAAAGTTTTCACACTTAGATACAGAAGAGGGACAGCTGGTCTTTTTGGACACAGACTCTCAGTTTCAGAGACCTGGAGAGAGAGATATAGGGGGTGATATTCCGACCTCACCGTGCCTGGCGCTAATCCCGGAAAATAGCGTACGAACCTAAACATCGGTTTCATGCCCAAAGCCAAACAGTTTGTAATCATCCCAGTCCCTTTTTAATGGCACAAACAGGTCTGGGTGAGTGGCCGATTAGCATAGTTCAAGTAGCATATAAATATGCGTAGCCTATTCAACACCGGATTCTCCCAGCTCCCAGGATCTTCTGACTTCAGGCATGGCATGAGACCAGCGAGAATCAATACTGGTCTCCATCAGCAGAGACGAGGTGTGATGGCCATACCATCGAGCGCAGAAGCTATTGAAGCCCTGGGTGGCCAAGGACATGGCTGGGCAGTGTCCATCAGGCAGTGTCCACCTGGCACACTGTCAGTGCTAGTTGAGCACTGCCAGTGTGCAGGGGCAGTGCTAAAGGGGTAGGGCCTGAGTGTGGGCCATGATGGGAGAGCTATGACAAGGTGGCTATGCAGGGGGGTCATACAGGGGTGGAGCATGAAGAGAGACATGTCAGGGCTGATGATTGGTGACCCATTGGGAGAGCCGCGATCCTGACAATCTGTGTCAGGAAGGGTGTGGGGAAATACGCCGCCAATAAGTGAGGAGGGTCCTAATGTCCATGGGGGAGGGAATCTCAGTGCACTGTGAGATTGGAGCGCGCTTCAAAAATGGCAGCAGTGCACTTTTCAGCCGGGCTCAGTGCACCCCGCCCCCCCCCCCCACCTCCCCCGCCCCACCAGCTCCCATCCGAACTTCAACACTCCTCCAAAAAAATAACTAACTGTGTGACAAATGTGGACCAAACCACGCCTGATGCACCGGTGCAGATCACTCCAATGTTCCTGCCATCATGACACTCATTTTTTTGGGGGAGAATGCCACCCATATTGTTCGGGTGAAGAACAGAAAAGATGCAGTTGTAAGATGCAGGTTGTCGGTTTTCTGTTCAGAAAGAAGGAAAAGCAACACAGTATGTAGAGCCCCAAATGAGCTGACATATCAGCCTTTCACTGTTTCCTTGAATGTACATTTTTCAATCTTATTAAGAAATAGTCAACAGGCTCACCTGGTTCCTGCCTCAGGCTTTAGAATTCATAGCAATGAATCAGATGATTTATCTTTTGCTGGAGATGTGTGCTGAACTGTTCAAAAAATTGCCTGGGTGTTTACTATCATTCTCATCATTTCTCAGCTATTAAGTACAGTTAACCATTTCTCTCCTGCCCACAAAAAGCCACATCGTGTGGCTTTTGCTACCAAATAAACCTGTTGGACTTTAACCTGGTGTTGTTAAACTTCTTACTGTGTTTACCCCAGTCCAACGCCGGCATCTCCACATCACAAAAAGGATGCAGCTGACTTTCTTCTTCACTAATGCTTTTTAGAAAGTAATTGAATGTCAGTCTTTTAAACTTCTTAAATGTCACTGAACAAATTATGGGCTACAGCTGTGTGTTCATTCCTACAGCTACGGTCATTTAGTTTTTGCATGATACACTGTTTTTTTTCTCTCTCTAGCACTAATTTGGATTGAATGTTTTCAATCTGATTCAACATTAAATTCATTTGAAATGTTTGAGTCTTACAGACATCTGCTGTCCCTGTATATGTCTTCTGGTTCCCAGACTTCAAAATAATCACACATTTTTGCTCAGAATGCTGGAACTTAAGCAAGTGTATTTTTTTCACAGCTCTCCATGTGCCTGGTGGACTGATATGTTGTTGCTCAACACCTGACTGCAGTGCACCAGTAAATGTGGTACCTTGGATATATACATCCACATAACAACTACTTCCTAACTCTTAATGAATGATATAACAATGTAGCAGTAAGTGAGAAAATCAGGAGGTTAAGTTAACCAACATGTTGGGCATGATCTTACCAGCTCACCATACTTGTCGATCAACGTGGCAAGCAGGGAAGATAGCGTGAAAGGCCAAAAATTCGATTCGCACTCGACGCGAATCAGATTGCTATCTTCCCAACCCTGTTTTATGGCTGGCTGTGTGAACTGTGACAACCCTTTGAAATTCAACAGAGTGCCATTACATCTGGCGAGAAAAGCTGGCTGTGAAACCTGCGAGGTTCACATAGATTTTCTCGCCTGATCTAGCACTCTGACAATTTTTGGGAAGATTGCACCCATAGTTTGAGAAGTTTAGGTCTGAAGCACTGAATCTGGAGCCATTGTAGGTTATCAAAAACATGGTGATTGGCAAGTGGGATTTGGTGTATGAAAGGGTTGGGCAGTGTGACTTGAAGTTGAAGTTTATGGAGGGTAAAGTATCAGGTAAGCATTGAGTGTGGAAGTGACATAGGATGGCTGAAGGTTTTTCGGGAAAAATAGACAAAAGTAAGGATGGAGGTAGACAATATTATGAATGTGGACGTAGGTGGTGTGTGTAATGAAGAGAATAGTGAACTGGAAGTGATTACTTTGCAACCATCTGATGATCTGTTCCAATTCACAGTTTAAATCGTTAAACTGAAATTAAAATTAGTTTTCTCTCAGTTTGAGATCCTAGACCTGCTCAGTTTTTTGACAATTTTTAAGAACCCAATGCTAATTCATGAAGCAAATGGCTGGTTAATTGTATAAGGTGTAAGGTTTTTTCTACTTTACCTATCCTAGTCCTTACCCAATGATTTTCTCACTACATTTTGTTTAATATATCCATAAACATGCTTACAAAAAAGTTTCTGAGGAGGTTCTCTAGTGGTAGACCACTGTTTCTCCAGGGTTACTGCTAAAATTATGACTGGAGATTGGGAAAACCCCATGCAAATCCCACGTTACAAACTTTACAAAAGCTAAGGCACAGATGAAAATAGCAGGTTCATATCCTCTCCAGTCTTAATTAGCACAAAACAGATTAATAGTTGGTTATAGACTTATATTGTAACTAATTGGACTTCATTGACAGGTAGAATTGGCACTTGTATAGCTTTTCAATTATTGTCATAAGTGCACACTCAGGCTGGAATTCTCCGGTCTTGCCCACCCTGTTACTGCTGCCAGCAAGTACAGAGCATTTGGCTCTCAGCCAAATCTCCGTACATAGCAGTGGGACCGGAGAAACTCAGCCACGGGTGAGATTGGAGAATTTGCCCATTAATCTATTTTGCTATATTCCATTTTATTTGTTTGCCGTCAATCCAAATCCTGATCCTTTATATTGTATTATTATTAATTGCAGTTATGTAAGACAATGGACCAATAACATTTGCTGTTTTATTAAAAGTTAAAAGAGAAATGGATTGAAGGGAAGAACAGGTAAGAAAATGAATGAAGAGTAAAGCGAAATACTGGTAGCCCAGAATACTGGAACACACGAAGGTACAGAGGGCATTGGTTTTGCTGCCCATGCTGGATTCCCCCAGGAGAAGGGCAACATCAATAACACCTATGTGGCCATCATAGCACCCAGTAACTGCTCAGTCAGATTCATCAACAGGAAAGGCTACCCCCTAAACATTCAACTGGTTTAAGACCACAACAAGAGCTTCCTTCATATATGCATTCACATTTCTGGCAGCTGCCGTGTAACTACTTCATCCTGTGCCATTTATCGTTGCATTAGATCTTAATTCCAAGCACCAGAATGTGAGGATGGACCCTAGGGAACAAAGTATATCCCTTGAAGACATGGCTAATCACCACTCTGGACAGAGGCACGGAGGCAACACAACCAATGACACCTCAATAGGACAAGCATTAAGCAGGCTGTCTTGCTTTTGAAGATATGATTTTGGTGCCTGGACCAGTCAGGTGGTACCCTCCAATACCATCCTGCAAGGATCTCTGTCATTGTGGTGGTCTGCTACACTCTCAAAACATGGTCCTCCAGAGAGGTGTGGATGTTGAGTTCATTCAGATCCTGGGAGGAGACAGCTCATTGGCAAAAGAGTCGGAGCAGGAGATGAACAGAAGGAGGAAGTTGAGGTGGAAGAAGATGATGCTGAACATAGAGATGCCTCTGCTGTACGATGAAGTAGCTGGGCATGGCCCAGGGTGCGAAGAGCTCACAGAGATGTCATGAATGTCAGGATCTCCTGATTCAGGAACATTGCAAATTAAGCGTTGTCCTCACTGTAAATGACCCCATTATCTCCTTCAGTAGCTCATACTACTTTTCCTGTCATGGAACGATGAAAGGAGTCTCAGACATCTGACTTAAAATGGCATTATTTATACAATGAAAATAGAGGACAACAGTGGTCAGAAAGTACACACCCTAGTCAACGTCTCAGTACTTCACCTGACATGGTGGCCTCTTCCTGCTGCCTTCTGAAAAAGGATCTCCCTTCGCTTCTTTGTGTCTTCCAACATTAGATCCAGTTCAGCATCAATGAAATGAGGGGCAGCCCAGTCTGGATATCAGGGCTACAACTCCCCTGTGACATATTGCTTTCCTCGGGTGCTGTGGAAAGCTTTGGCACAACCAGCATATTTCTCAGCAGTCTCAATTATGGCTGCCAAGGAGAGTCCAAATCATTTCCATGCTTAATCTAACCCACCCCTACTCATGCTCCCATAAGCTCTAATTCAACAAGAAACCCACCTCCATATTAGTTAAGGGTTCATGCCCAGTGAAAATCAGCGATCAACCAGAGCCATGTTTCTGACCCGAAAACAAACCCAGTTTCTGTTTTCCACCTTTGTGACAAAATTTAGTCCATAGTGTTTGATTGTCAACCTCACAACTTCATCTTTAGCATCCTATCCACATCATCTTGTAAGATAATCATAATTAGGTTGGTTAATTCAATTTCTTACTATGAATATTTATGAAGGAACAATTATGTTGGAAAAGTTGTATGTTTAATTGCATGCTGTCTGGTTAGATTTGTAGTTGAGATGTTTGAGTGCTAGTTGGGAGTCCTAACAGTTTTAAAATGAGTATTGCTGCGGTACCAGGTTGGAATATTGCAGTATTATGCTTCATATATCCAAGAAACAACTGAATCTGAAGTGTACTGGGTTTGCGTCAGTACAGAATTAGAAGATACCCAAGACAGAGGCAAAAGTGGACTAAACTGAGAAATTTGGATGACTTAATCAGCATTAACATTGGACCTAATTAATCACTTATGGAACCATAATGTTGAACTACATCAGTTCAATAAATAGCACTACGATACACTTGCACAAAAAAATGCCTACAATTTATACAAATCTGTTGTCTTTTATCTGAAGGTGAGGGAACGTCTACGAATTGCTCTGGAGAGGGTATCCACACTGGAAGAGGAATTGGCAGCTGCTAACCAGGAGGTAACAAGTTTAAACACAATTCTCTTTGGTTAGACTATTTTTGCCTATATTTTACCACATACCAACTGGTTTACAGGCAATTACATGAAATGTCTCCAAATTATGAGTTATGGTCAATAGACTTTAGCCAAGCTCCACTGCTACCAACATGTGATCGCAGCAACTTATAACAGCAAGAGTAGAATTAGATAATTAGATGGATGTTGATGATAGGCAGATATATTTGTTTGTGATATTTCGCTTTGAATTAAAATGTGAAATCTACTATGGCCATTTGTGTGTTAGGTTATTGTGACAATATCAGCAGCACCTAAAAAGATATTATGGTCATTGTTTCATGAAGCTTTTAATATTTCAACCATTTTTCTTTACGCATTTAACAACATTTAACCAGTTTCATTTTAGAAAACAAGGAGTAACTTCACAATCACATTCTTCCAATTCAGAAGCCACATTCTGACACAATATGAGTCAGATGTTAGGCTACTGCAGTGAACAAAATTGGATTTTGTTACATTCATTAGTAAAATATCAGTATCACTGACAAGGCCGCTATTGATTGACCATTCCGAATTGCTCTTGAGCAGGTGGCGGTGAGCTGCTTTCTGAAACTGCTGCAGTCCGCATGGTGAACGTATTCCCACAGTGTTGCGTTGGGTGATTCTAGAATTATGACCTAAAAATAATGAAGCAAAAGAGATATATTTCCAAGTCAGGATGGTGTGTGATTTGGGGGTGGGCTCTGAGGTGGTGGCATTCCAATAGGCTGAATTTTCACTTTGGGAGTGGGAAACAAAAGTCAGAATTGTTTCTGCGTCCCAAACCTACCCAGGAGATAAACAGTTACTGGTTGTAATTTTGACTGGGGCACTCCCTTTATTGGCATGTTCACTGTCTAATTAAGGATGGGAGACAGACTTTCAAAGTTGCAGGGCAAATCAGAGCTTCAGGGGAATATGTGACTGCAGTAAAAGGTACGTAACCATGTTCAAAGTGACTGATGCTGGGAATGGGGTTGGGAAACCAGCACACTAGCCTGGGCCTGTAATTTTGGACCCTTTTGGGCCCTACTCTTACTTTTAGTTACCCCATTTCTCTTTATGTATTTATAACATATTGATTTTACTCACCAATATTCTTGTGCCCTCTTTTTGCTTTCTTAATTTCCTTTTAAATTTCATCCTTACACTTCCAATACTTCTTTAGGCTTTCTGGAATATTGAGCTCCCAGCGTCTGTCATTCTTATTTTTCCCTCAACTCCCAATCGTGCTCCTTGACCTTCAAGGGGTTCTGGATTTGCTAGTCCCACCATTTAATTTTAAAGAAATGCACTTACTCTGAACCCTCCCTATAACTTATTTGAATGCTTCCACTGGTCTGCCACTAATTTACATTTAAATAGCTGTTTAGCTAAATCACATCTCAGTTTAGTAAAATAGTGATGGAAAGGTCTGAATGGTATGATTCTGTGAGGATGACAATGTCAGGCTGAAGCTTGACTAATCTGTGGGACAGTTCTCCCAATTTTGGCACAATTCCCCAGATGCTAGTGACTTTACAGGGCTGACTGTAGTGGGTGTGCCTTTGTCATGTCTCAATCCAATACCTAGATCAATGCCAGGTGGTCCATCCAGTTTTATTCTTCTTATTCTTTTTGTAGCAGTTTGACACTTGCTCGGCCATTTCAGCGGACAGTTCAGAGTTAACTACATTTCAGAGTCACACTTAAACTAGACTAGCTAAGGACAGCAGGTTTCTTTCTCTAAAAGACATTAATGAACCAAATGGTTTCAGTCATCAAATTGCTAATAGCTTTTTTATTCTGGAATTATTTAATTAACTGGAAAATCTCAGCAGGTCTGACAGCATCTTTGGAGAGACAACAGAGCTAATGTTTCGAGCCTGGATGACTCTTCAACTCAAAACGTTAGTTCTGCTCTCTCTCCACAGATACCGCCAGACATGTAAATACAAAATTTACTCCAATATTTATCTTTAAAAAATCAGTGACATGAATAACAAATACGAGCAGAACTTTACCAACCCTGTGGCAGTAGGAAAACGATGGGGAGGGGATATGTGGTGCTGAAGAATGGTATAAAACTGCATCAAGTTACCTTGATGCCAAGCAATTTTACGAGATGCAGGTGGTCCAATGGTTTAATGGCTAACAGATCAGTGATGGGCAGATGATTAAGGCTGTTAAACAGCCAATTCTTGTGAATTTTGTAAGAAATTTGCCTTTTTCTGGGCACACGGGCTTTTTTGGAGATTCAGTGTAACAACTCAATGGCAGCAGGCATTGTTTGCAACTGTCTGCTAAGATAGGCATATTGTGTATTGAGGACATGAGGGCTATCAAGTTTGGTGACACTGGAGAGTTTGCCCAAACCTATAGTGCTGTTAGTGGAAGGACGTCTATCGAGTCCACAGTAGCTATTAGAGATAGAACAAAATTCTTCAGAGACTCACTGCAGTGGAGCTTTATTTAGCTATGTGATCTGTACTTTTAGAATTTGACTTCTTCAGTGAGGGAGAAAGTGACAGAGTGACAGGATGCAACCACATTATATGGCTGTGTAGCGAGCAGAAGAACTCTAGCATGTTCAGGAAGCCGTTGAAGTCAACATCAATGATGGTTGGGGGCAAGAGAGCAGCCTCATGGTCTTAGAAGGCACTATCTATCTCGAAGGGTATATTTTCAGAAGCTCAGCTTCAAGGAAATGTCTGAACATCAATGTTTACATTGACTGCACTTTCCAGGAAGATTGTGGCAGAGCTGCACCATGTGCTGAAGCAGGCGTTGATGCCATTGGGAAGTGGCAGAAGCCCGATGCCTATAGTGTCAAATGTGGGCGGTACTCAATCTTTTTGACTGTGGTTCTTTCTAAGAATCATCTGGAAATCTATTTGGCATCTCTGAGTCAGTGACCAGGCATTGCTTAAAGAAGGTCACACATGCCATGTACCTTTGGGCTGACCAATGTATCAAGTTTACAGTCAATTTGGCCAGTGAGACCAAGAGGACAGTTCACTTTGAGGCCATGGCTATAATCCCCCAAGCGCAGAAAATAATTGACTGTACTTATGTGACCATCCCGTCTCCCTCAGAGCAGCCATGTCTCTTTTTGAGAATAGAAAGGGATTTCACTCCCTGAATGTTTAAGTCATCTGCAGATACCAGAAGTAAATCATGCACATATGCACAAGGATTCCAGGAAGCTGCTACCACTCATACTTCCTGAGACAATCTCAAGCTCCTCAGTTGTCCAAGCCACACAAATGCCATCATGGCTGTTTCTTGGAGGACAAGGGATATCTACTGTACCCCATACAAAACCCCACAACAAACAGGCAGAGGACACGTAATTGCTACCAGTTGACTACAAGGACCATCACCAAGCTGGTGATTGACCTTCTGAAGATGAGTTTTAGATGCCTTGATAGATCTGGGAGAGACTTGCAACATACCCCTTTAAGGGTATCCCACATCATTGTTGTCTATTGTACATTGCACAAACTAGTGCTCGAGAAAGCAATAGTACTGAAGCCAGAGGAATAATTAAGCAAGTCGCATTCTCAGAGAAGGAGGATGAGAAGAGGCACCTCTAAAAGCTGCCAGCAGTGAAGATGGTGCACAGGTTCAATGTCACCAGAAAGTGACATGCAAGGCAGGGAAACTTATGATTCTCTGATCAGCAGACACTTCACATGAGGACAGTGCAAGGAGCCACCAAAACAAGAAGTGGGACCATGGCATGTTTGTCCATAGATCTCTGAAGGCAGAATGGCATGTTAGTCGGATGGTGAAAAAGGCATATGGGACATTCCTCTTTATCAATCGAGGCATAGATTACAGAAGCAGGGAGGTCATGTTGGAGTTGTATAGAGCTTCGGTGAGGCCATAGCTGGAGTGCTGTGTGCAGTTCTGGTTGCCACATTATAGGAAGGATGTGATTGCACTGGAGAAGGTGCAGAGGAGATTCACCAGGATGGAACAGTTAAATTACGAAGAGTGGTTGGATCGACTTGGGTTGTTTTGATTGGAGCAGAGAAGACTAAGAGGCGACCTGATCAAGGTGTACAAGATTATGAGGGGCATGGACAGGATGGATAGGGAACAGCTGTACCCCTTAGTTGAAGGGTCAGTCACAGAGGACACAAGTTCAAGGTGAGAGGCAGGAAGTTCAGGGGATGTGAGGAAAAACCTTTTTGCCCAGAGGGTGGTGACGGTCTGGAATGCGCTGCCTGGGAGGATGGTGAAGGCGGGTTGCCTCACATCCCTTAAAAAGTACTTGAATGAGCACTTGGCATGTCACAACATTCAAGGCTATGGGCTGAGTGCTGGTAAATTGGATTAGGAATGTAGGTTAGGTGTTTCTCACGTGTGGGTGCAGACTCGATGAGCCAGAGGGCCTCTTCTGCACTGTGTGATCTTGTGATTCTCTCCCAGGGACAGCCTTGCTGACCATTCACAAGAGGCCCGTACCAACTTTCTGAACCTACCATCTCTGTACAACATAAGAATATAAGAAATAGCAGCATGTGAAGACCATATAGTCCTTCCAGCCTGATCACCAATCAATCTGATCATGGCCAATCTAGGGCTTCAAGTCCACTCTCCCATCTGCTCCTCATTTCCCTTAATTTCCTGAGAGAACAAAAATCTGTCTATCTTAGGCTTCAATATATTCAATGATGGTGCATCTACAACTCTCTGAGATAGAGAATTCCAAAGATTCACAACATGTTGAGTGAAGAAATTTCTCCCTATTTCAGTCCTAAATGATCGGTCCCTTATCCTGAAACTGTGCTAGTTGTTCTAGATTCCCCAGCCAGAGGAAACAATGTTCTCAATATCTACCCTCTCAAGCCCCTACATAATCTTCATAATATATGCCAAGGCCTTCTGTCAACAGGTGCTCATGAAGTGTTCACCTTTATAAATCATGCATATATTTGATTCCACATCTGGCCACTGTCAATTAGTGCACAAAAAGTTGTACATTGCATCACAAGGCTTTAACTCCCGTAATACATTAAATGCTTTTTCATTGATCAAATAATTATCACAGAGTGAAATTGCAAGCACTAAACAATGCATTTACGTACTCGCTTATGTTACTTCTATGCTCTTCCTGTATCTGGAGTTGCTATGGTGGTATCCTGCTCCCATTCTTGCCCTGGTCCCTGAGGTGGCTGTGGCTAGCATCTTGTGGTGCCTAAGACCTACTGGGGCCTGGCACACTTGGGGTCACCTGTATCTGTCTCAGTTATCAGACCAGCATGCAGCATTGGCGTCAACATCAAGAGCACTGAAGATCCACCTTCAGAGGTCGAAGAGCTGCAAGAAGAGCAACACTTGCCTTCATCCTGCCCCCACCTTTGCAGGCAGCATGAGGTGAATAGCTACACCTTCTCATTCATGACTCCATAGCCCTCATGGATGAGGCCATACTATGGAGGGCTGTGCACATGCCCTCAGTTCTATGTCGCATTTATCTCTCCATGGAGAATGCCATGTCTTCACATGACAGAAATATGGCATAACTCTTGGCATGGATGGACATTTCCATTGTTTGCAGTTGAGAGTGAACTGCCTCTGGAAACTCTGACAGATGTTCACTGTGCGACTGTGATGGAAACTGTGCTTTGTTGATGACGCCCAAGGCTCACCATCTGCATGAAGCTGAGCATAGCTAAGCTGCTCCTCACTTCTCTGAGGGGAAGTGACTTCAGCTGTCACTGTCTCCGTTGCCTCCTTCCATGCATCTGTGTAGTTCTCACCAGATTGTGCCAGCTCTTCTACCTGTGCAATGAAACCCACTGATGTGAATGCATCTGCAGTAGTGGAAGGTGCATTGGTATAAAGTGATGTAATGTCCTGGGATGCCAATGGGCTGAGATTTCTGGACAAATATCTCTCATCTTTTCCTCATCTGTTGCTGTACCTGTTGGTGAGACATTATTTAAGTGAAACAGCTTCTCCATCAACCAGCCCACGGTGGTTCCCCTTTCTGGGAAGCTTCCACCAGCATTCGAGGCCCATAGAAATCATAGAAATCATAGAAACCCTACGGTGCAGAAGGAGGCCATTCGGCCCATCGAGTCTGCACCGACCACAACCCCACCCAGGCCCTATCCCCACATATTTTTACCCACTAATCCCTCTAACCTACGCATCTCAGGACTCTAAGGGGCAATTTTTAACCTGGCCAATCAACCTAACCCGCACATCTTTGGACTGTGGGAGGAAACCGGAGCACCCGGAGGAAACCCACGCAGACACGAGGAGAATGTGCAAACTCCACACAGACAGTGACCCGAGCCGGGAATCGAACCCAGGACCCTGGAGCTGTGAAGCAGCAGTGCTAACCACTGTGCTACCGTGTAGCCCTGGCACCACAGTTCACATATGGTCAAAGGAATGATGGATGCAACAAATGCAACTCATTCTCCATTGCTTTCACAGCTACCTCATCTATCCAATGTCCATGGTCTCCTCATCCATCTGCCTGCACCAATCATAGTATTCTTTCCAATAAATCAGCACTCTCTTTTCATGCAGTATTAGGAAATTATTGTGAGCTGACCTGATGAGTGCAAGACAAAAACTTTGACAGCATATCTCTTTTCTCAGCAATACTCAAGTTCTGTACTACCAAACAGCTATTGGTAGTTATGCTATTATAAAAATCCATTTTGCATTATTTTAGTTAAGGCATTATATTGGTCAATGCTTCCATCAAATTTTATGTGGGAGGGATTTGATATGAATGAGTTAATGCTCTGTTGATAATTTCACTGACACTAAATTCACAATGGTTTCACTACATATGGGTGAGCAAGTGTGAAGTGCAGGGTATTGCCTGACAACAGCAGACTGCCTGATGATAGAAAACAGAAGTGTTCAGATTATACCACTGAGTCTGTTTTGTATAGTGCATCCTGTCCTGCGGAAATCTGTGATGACTCATTTCACAGATTTTGGATTACCTCTGATACATTGAATGTACTGATTTATTTTGCATGTACTACAACAACTATGCAGTGCAGGTTATTTTTCTGAAATGTATAGCATTGTTTCAGCACATGGCAAATTATTCCATCATTTCCTTACAGATTTTTTACTCATTATTGAGGATTGTGAAATGACTAATGATATGGTTGTTTGGTTTGTCGGTAGTTTATTCTGATATGAATATCAGTAGTTAGCTCAGGCGTACTAATACAGTTGAATATAATGTTTGCTATCTTTTACGCAATGAAATAGAATTAACTTAGTATTTACTCAGCTAATTAGGAGTGTGTATGTTATTTTATGTTCTGCTCTCAAACATAATTGTTCACTGTTACGGACAAGGTGAGAGACAGAGCTGCTGAAATTACTTTTAAAGTTTTTTTATTAGTACCACAAGTAGGCATACATTAACACTGCAATGAAGTTACTGTGAAAATCCCCTTGTCCCCACACTCCGGCGCCTGGTCGGGTACACTGAGGGAGAATTTAGCATGGCCAATGCACCTAATCAGCACGTCTTTCAGACTGTGGGAGAAAACCAGAGCATCCGGAGGAAACCCACACAGACACGGGGAAAACGTGCAGACACCACACAGACAGTCACCCAAGTCGGGAATCGAACCCAGGCCCCTGGCACTGTGAGGCAGCAGTGCTAACCACTGTGCCACCATGCCCCCGTACTGTCCAATTACTAACTCTAATCAGTGAATTTTTGATAGGGTGTTGTGTGTCTTTAACTATCAAATCTAAAGATGATTTGAATAATCAGCAACCATTTTTCTGGGTTTAAACAAAGAGAGCAGGTTATTTATTTAAGCACTCGCCTTTAAATCAAAGGGCCACAGCACCAACTCACACATTCACACATGCAAATATAATTAAGTACATTTGGAGGGAATTGTACAGTTTTACAAATTATGAAATAAAAGGAATAGTTATTAATTCACATTGTTGTCTTGTTTTGGAAGAAATGCAGTAGAAGTCTGATAGAAGATTTGCTTCACATCCAAAGTGCTATTTACATGAGCTTAACAACCAGTCATTTGCAGGAGTTTCTCAAAGTGATGGCATTTCTATAAGTCAGTTTCTTGTGGTCCTGTTACCAGGGTATTGTTTTCTGAACCTGAAATGACACAGCCTTAAGTATTTCACAGACTCAGATTTTACAGCTGCTATTTTGGCTATAAAAGCAGGCCTGATTGACAGTGGAAGATGGCTGCTGTCAGATGGTCAGCACAGCTCTCTCTCTTCATTACCAACTATGGTTTCCCAAAGTGCAAAATCCATTTTCCAACTGTATTGTTCGCTCAGTGATTAAGTCATCAATTAGCTCGCTGGCAGACAATGAGGGAGTCGATTGAACTGGCCAGCAATTGGGAGGCTGGCAGTGTCGGGCCACTGTGCATGCGCTGATCTTGGCACTGATAGTTCGGCGTATGTGCAGCGGCCCGCTCAATGCTATGCTGCTGGCCTCCTGGGCGGGGATTAGCCCCACCCCCTGAATTCTGGAGTGAAACTCCCTCTGAAAAAAATAGTGTGATTTACTCCAGTTTTCACGTGAATTCGACACTTAGAATTTTTTGGGGAGAATTCCAGCCCTGATTTATCAAACTAATTATGCTAGCATTGATAAATTTATCCCTGAAGCAAATGATCAGATTGCCATTTGTGGGAATTTGCTATGTATAAACTGGCTGTCCCATTTCCAACATTATATCATTGCTAAATTGAATGTCCTGAGGATATAAATGTAACTATATAAATACAAGTCTTTTTGTTACCAGGTGGTCCAATGAGATGTTTTCACAGTGGTGACAGCTTTTTGCAGGGAGGCTGTTGAGAATTCATTGAGGATATATGAGACAATCTTGGAAGATGACCTCAAGCAAGTCTGACCGAAGAGGCCTCAGTTATAGATGTAACAATTTGAAGCCACTGGTTGAACTGCATCATTAAAATTACTAATGAAATGTCTGGCAGGGGAATAGGCATGCTATTGTCTTATTTTTTTATTTGTTATTTCATGGGATGAGGGTGTTGCTGGTTAGGCCAACATTTGTCATTCCTAATTGCCCCTGAGAAGGTAGTGGTGAGCCACCTTCTTCAGCTACTGCAGTCCATGTGGTTCAGTTATACCCACAATGCTGTGCAGGGTTTTGACCAAGCGACAGCGAAAGGATGGCGATATATTTCCAAGTCAGGGTGATGTGTGAAATGAGGGGAACTTGCAAAAGGTGATGTTCCCATGTATCAGCTGAACTTATCTGAGTGGTGGAGGTTGCACGTTTGGCAGGTGCTATTGAAGAAAGATTGATGAGTTGCTACAGTCCATCTTATTTATTGCAGAATTGTTAAGCAAAGAAGTAGCCATCTTGTTGTGCCACCTCTTCGAATAAGCAATTCATGTAGTGCCATTCCTCCTCCTTCTTTCCATAAGTCTGCACATTCTTCCTATTTGGATAATAATCCAATTCTCTCTTAAATGCCTTGATTGAAGTTGCTTCCATCACACTATCAGGCAGCTTATTCCAGATTTTAACCACTTACGTGTGAAAATATTTTCCTCAAGTCTTCATTACTTTTGCCAGTTACCTTAAATGTTTCATTCTTGAACTTTCCATCAGTGGGAACAGCTTTTCCCTATCTACTCTGTCCAGCCCCCTCATGAATTTGAATATCTCTATTAAACCTCCTTGTAACCTTCTCTTTTCTCCAAGGAAAACAGTACTTCTTCAATCTATCTACGTAACTGAGGTTCATCATCCCAACCATTCTCATTAAAATTTTCTCCACTTTCTCTAATGCCTTAACATTTTTCCTAAGTGTATTGCCCAAAATCAAATGCAGTCCTCTAGTTGAAAGAATAACATAAATTGTATCCTCATTGCTACTGTTCCTTGTATTCCATGAGCTATAAAAAGTCTGTAATGCAGCACTGTATCAAAACTTTTTGGAAGTACATATACACCACATCAACAGCAAGACCCTCATCAGCCCTCTGTTTTACTTCTTCAAAAACTCTAGCAAGTTAGTTAAATGTAATTTCTCCTCAACAAATCTGTGCTGGCTTTCCTTAATCAACCCACAATTGCCCAAGTAATTACTAATTTTGCACTGAATTATTTTTCCAAAGCTTTCCTACCACTGAAGTTAAACTGACTGGCTTGTTGTTGCTAGGCTTATCTTTACACCCTCTTTTGCAATTCTCCAAATCTTTAGCACCACTCCTGAGTCTAAGAAAGATTGGAAGTTTATTGCATATGATAGATGCAATTGCCACTGTGCATTAGTGGCAGAGGGAATAAATATTTAAGTTGGTGGATGGGGTGTCAATTACAGTGAGCTCATTTGTCCTGGATAGCGTCGAACCCCTTGAGTGTTGTCGGAGATACACTCATCAAAGCAAGTGGAAAGTATTCCATCACACTCCTGACTTATGCTTTGTAAATGATGGTCAGGCTTTGAGGAATCAGGAGGTGAGTTATTTGCCACAGAATCCCCAATCTCTGACTTGCTTTTGTAGTTACAGTATATAAATAGTTAGTTCAGTTCAGTTTCTGGTCAGTGGTAACTCTCTGGATGTTGATCTTATCAAATGACAGAACAGGTTCAAGAGTGGAATGTCCTGCTCTTGATCCTAATTTGTATGTTCATATGTTCAAGAACAACAGATGCATCTGCCATGAAACCATAACCACCCTTTTGAAGTGGTGCCATCATTCCTAATGCCTTGTTGGAAAACAAAGTGCTGAAGTGATGTGACATCCTAGAAGCCCCTTTCAAATGTAGCCTCCAAAGTCTAGATGGCAGTCATGTGGCTTGCATGTTATCCTGGGAATAACATTTGAAATTGTTTTAAAGATACAAAAAAATCTAAATTATTTTTATGACAAATCCCCACGAGTTCAGGTCAGATTTAGGAGTACCTGACTGATTGTGGTCTCTAAAGTAAAACAGAATTGGAAGTAATATCCACTGATGGAATATGAATATACCATAAGACTCTTCTAAATATCTTCATGTTACTTATATTTTTGAAAAAAAGTGTTACATGATGCTGCAGTGACATTGTGTTCCTACATTTTAATTATTTAAATTGCATCTTGCACAAGTATGTAGAAATTGCTTTTTATATAAATGCTTCACCGCCGACAAAAAGATGTCTTAAGCGCTTTTTCTTTCTCTCATCATTCTGCTCCTTCATTTTCAATCCATTTAAGATATAAATTTTAATGAAACTAATTTTGCTGTGATTAAAAGCAGGGATGCTTATTTCACTGCAATCTGTTTACTGATGGCAAATAAAAAGTTGCTGTATTTCATTCTATTATGAAGACAACTAAGGATATTAACACATTAATGAAACACAGCAAGTGTTCTAACACTCCTCATCTACACTTGTGTTGCAAACCTTTAGTGGATAGTGTTGATTAATGTTTTAAAAAAATAATGAAGTCAGGTGTTATTTATTAAATTAATTTTTCAAGAGTCAGTGCACATGATGATTGCATAATTAAAACCATGTAAAATATAACATAGGAGAGTTGTATGAATTATTATAAACTCATACAAAATTCTGAAAATACATATGTATCTATATTGATCAAATATAAGTGAATGACAAAAGGTTAGCGTGCAGATACAGCAAGTAATTAGAAAGACAATTTGAATGTTGGCCCTTATTTCAAGGGTGTGGATTATAAAAATAAGGAAATCTTGTTTCAAATGTGCAAGGCATAGGTGAGACTGCACCTCAAGGAATGTGTGCAGTTTTGGTCTCCTTCTTAAAGAAGGATATACTTGTATTGGAAGCAATTCAGAAAAGGTTCACTGGGCTGATTTCTGGGATGAATAGCTTGTCTGAGGAGGAAAGAATGAGTAGGTTGGAGCTATACTTTTTGGAGTTTAGAAGAATGAGAGATGATCTTATTGACACATGTTAGATTTTGAGGGGGTTTGACAGGGTAGATGCTGAGAAATGTTTTTCCTCGTGGGAGAATTTAGAACTAGGGAGTACAGTTTAAAAACACAGCGTCTCCTATTTAAAATGGCGTTGTTGAAGGAATTTATTTGCAACAAATCATTACTCTTTGGAATTCTCTTCCACAGACAACAATGGAGGCTGGGTCATTGAATACATGAATTCAACAGACTTTTGATCCATGAGGGATTCAAGGTTTATAGTGGTGCAGACAAGAAAGTGAAGTTAAGGCAAGTATCAGATTAGCCATGGTCAGAATGGCGGAGCAGGCTCAAAGGGTCAAATGGCCAATTTCTTATGATCTTAAAGAGATAGCTGGCAGAATCTAGGTGACAGGGCTCTTGCCTGTCAGCTGGAGAGCCAGCAAGAAACCCACCTTACTACTCTGAGGAAAGCCTGCCATATTAAGTGTTATCAAGCACTTATCTGGACAGTATCAGGCCATACATCGGATCAAGGGTCCCAGAGGAAGAAATCCTGCCTCCTGAGAGCTGCCGAGACCAATCTGAAGCCAGCAGCTATGCATTGCTCAGCAGAGCAACTATGAGGTGATGGCTACTGCTTGAAATGAATCCACCCAAGGTCCAGGATTGCTGAGGGTGATGGGAAGGAGGGAAGGTGTCGGCACCAAGGACAGGATAGTGGCCCTCGGCGAGTTTCTCCTATTTCACAATGCTGGGCCCTTCAATTGGGCACTGGTGCCATTGAAAGAAGGACCCCCCTTCCTCACCCCTAAGATATTGCAAGCAACTCAGGACTTTTTGGGCTCACCGTATGGCGAGTACCCAACCTGCCACTGGGTGAATACCAGCAGCAGTGGGATGAGGCACTTGAGTGGGTCACAATAATTTAAGGGCTTCAAGTGATGGCTGATAGGAATGCCCTCTACTGGCCTTCCAAACACAAACTTTCAACGCAGAGGCTGCCAGGTGGCAGGATCCCCACCGACCAGATCACGTTCATTTAAATGACCTCTGTCCCCAAACATGCCTTGTAGAGGGCATTAATTTATTCATAGAACTAAGCTTTTTTTATTTCAGACAAATAAGTTAATCTTGTTATTTGGCACAAATAACATGTTTTCAAAGTAATCCACTTGCTTAATGGGGAGACAAATATGAGCATTCACCAGATATTTAGGTCCCAATAGTAAAAGGAAGGCAGGAAGAGGTGATAATTTAATGGCAATAAATCTGTTGGGTGGAAAACTAGAAGGATGAATGGGTATCACAGGATAAAGGGATTGTGGTAACTGCCAGTGAAACCAGCACAGATTTAAATTATTCTTTTATTGTGATCACACACCAGTCGAACTTTGAAGGAGCAGAAATTGTTCATGTTGACAGAAGCTTCTGGCTCATCTTCTGATTCCCTGATAGCTACATGATTATAGTTTATTATGCCCAGAACACCAAGGAAGCTGGATTCTGAGCAAATCTCAAACTCTCTCTCATTCTAGCTGTTGGTAACCATTGGGAATGCCATGCTCAGTATAACTCTGTCAAAGAGGGAATTTGTGATTTACTTGATGCAACCATGCTATACATACTGAGAGATTTGGATGGTCTCCCCTGCATTGTCCTGGAAGGAGCCTTTAACAATTAAGTTAAAAGTGGAGGTGACTTCGACAAGCATTAGCAAATCATGGACCCTGTTCTAACAAGCATCAGGCCAGTGCAAGCTTACCTGACTTTCATTTAAATGGTGCTTTTCATGACCACAAGGCATCTCAAAATACTTTGTAGCCAATGCAGTACTTTTGAAGTGTAGTTACTGTTGCAATATAGGATCATCATACTCTGCTCCTTCGAAATTTTAAAGGAACTAATTCTTGTTCTACAGATTTGTGGGCTGGAGAAAGCCTTCTATCGGCAATTCCTACACCTGCTGTCTTCTAATAGGTCTTCTTGCTAATTATGCTGGTAGAAAGAAGTTACTGCTGCTTGTCCTCTTCCTTCAATTGTTTACTCATAAAAAGAATAGGTAGCCACATCATGTATTACTTAACGAACAAAGTCAAAGTTTATTGAGATATGTGTTGTTTCATCACAGTCTAAGATGGAAGAGAAATAGCATCCACCCTGCAAATGCCTCTGGTGATGTCACAGCACTTCGTGTGACTAATCGCACAGAGATGTATTGCTTCATAATACAGAACAATATCTGGTCAATTTTACTCCTGCTGTGCACTCACCTTCTCCAACCTGGCAAGTTGCAGACATACTAAGCGATCCACGTGTGGTTGAGAACAGGGATATCATGCCTTAAAAGATTCTTCACTGCCTTTTAAAATAACTCAAATGACTAGACCATCCCACACCCAGAAGTCTTCTCTGCCAGACTCGTAAGCTACCCTGAGGCAAGTGAAGGACATCAGGATCGCAACCCATCATCCTTTTCCAGCACTTTCTCACCTGCTCACTTCCAAACCTGCTTCTATAGGGCTGGGAAAATATTGGCTAATGTTGTAGGCAGGAAGGGATGTGTGCAAGACTCTTGTTGTGCATATATATACCTATTGACAAGCTTACCTACTTTGAAAGATTTTTCCACACATGCACTATACAGTGGAACAAAACACCATTCTAAATATTGTCCTCTGACAATATTTAGACTTACAAATCTATCATTGTCAAAACCAAGTAAGAATCAAAACCTTTAAAATCAGTGAGAAAGGCAGTATACTGCTGTCCTGTATTCCTCAGGTATTAGATTACCAAGTTTGCTGCAAAGTATCAATTTCTATGCAATGTTCCATCACTATCATCAAATCAATATGACCCTATATTGCTTCTCGGGGTTATATTCCTTCTAGGGTTATATTAGTTGACCATTATAACCCTAATCTGCCATGAAATTATAAGTGCCCAATAGAAATCTCTCACCGTGTCATTTATCAAAAAAAGCTGGAATTAAGGAGTTACTTAGTAAAGTGGGCGAAAAGAAGACAATCATATGGTTCTATTTCTCTTTTCTTCATTTCTGTCTAATTTTGGATAAACCTAAAACCTTTGCATATCCCCTTTCAGGGATAGGATAGATATAAGTAATATAAAGTATGAAACTCCATGTTCCTGGTCAGCTGCAATGAAAGGCTTGTGCTGACAGGAGCAGTTCTTTCAGCCTAAACGTAGTGAATTTGTTGGGAACGGTAATTTTGTGCAATGTATATCAAATGCCTTAGATACCATAGTAGAGGATAATCTCACTGTATTGACTATAAGACGTCCTTGTGACATGAGACCTACATATTCTGAAGTTTGCTGGATCTCTGAGGAGGAGATGCAATATGATTCAGCTAGCCATCACAACAAAAGAGGTCGCAACTCCAGCAGCAGCAGCAGTCACCAACTCACAGCCACATGCCACTGGATAGAAAAAAGGGGATAGACAAAGGGCTGCACCACAAAGGAGGCGATATCCTTAGCACAGTTTCTGTAGGCCAAGGATTGACTTTCTTGGCCTCTCTGAACAGCAGCGTTTCCAATGTCTCAAGCTCTAGTGGCAGTTTGTCGCATACCTCTGCAGCCTCTTAGGAAAAGACCTCTGCCCAAGAGGATCAAGTATCCACTCATTGCTCGTGGCTGTCAAGGTGACCATCATGTCTGGTCTTTCCAGGGCTCAGCTGCCGACATTAAGGATCTCACAATCTGCAACCACAACTGCTTTAGCAACATCATGAATGCCATGTTTCTGAGGGCTTCCAACTATAACAATTTGGAGATGATCCAGTCAGTGAAACTCAGAAGGCTGTTAGCTTCACTTTCCTCACAGGTTTTCTACAGGTTCAGGGATCATAGGCTGCACTGTTGTGGCATTGAAGCTGCCATCAGTACAGCCAGGCATATTTATCAGTCAGAAAGGATTCCACTCACTAATATGCAGCTGTTAGAAATGGATAATACAAATTATACATGAAACATCTGTGGAACTTCCATGCCTCGTTCATCCTTCAGAAGTTCTGCAGCTTTACTCTTCATTAAACAACCTAAGCAATTGGCTTCTGGGACTATGGATTCCCTAGGACTATGGAAACCTGGCTGATGACTCCACTGAGGAACCTGTCCATAAAGACACTACAGAATCTGAGCCACACTACCACCAGTACCTTAATAAAGCTGTGAGTTGATTGCTCAAAATGAAGTTCTGTTGCATTAAACGATCCAGAGGAACTCTTCAATGTGCCCCAGCAAAGGTCTTCCAGATTGCAGCTGTCTGCTGTGCATTCACAGCATGGCACTACAAAGAGAACTGGAATTGTTAAAGGAATGTTAAGAGCATCCAACATCCTCAGAAAAGAAGGATGGTGAGGAGGATGTTGTATAAGGATACCTGGCAAAGCAAGGATTAATGTGGGACTGGGAAATAGTACCACCCACAGTGTGATGTAATGAGACACATGACCTGAGATTAGAGACAATTTTGGATTGGACAGACACCTGTGTAGAAGCAGTCATGGATTTAGCTCATAACTTGCGTCATACCCTGTATGTATATACTTAGCTAAGTGTTATCAATAAACACTTATTGTTCAACCATACAAGACTCGGAAACACTTTGTGAGGTACAACATACAACATAGAACATGGTGGCGGCTATTCGAAAAACACAGAACCTCAAAGAAGCTGGAGCAGAAATTCAAACACTGGAAAACTAAAGGAGCTGCATTTTGACCTGATTGAAAGCAGCCTGGAGTGAAGACACAGCAGGAGACAGCCTGAATATAGCACCTTTGCAGAATTGGATGTAGAAAGCCTCAGAAAAAATTCTTCTGTGTAGCTGAGGATTCTACAAGGTCTCATGAACATCCATTATGAATGCCCACAGAGTGTAGCATCAAAGTACCTAGCAGGGGTGAGCAAAAATTCAGTTCTAATCCAGGTCTAGTTTAAAATGCATCAGCGCTGTAAAAAAATAGTCAGAGCAGCCCATTTCCAAAAGTACTGCCGCCAGGCCGGGTTCAGAATCAGTAGTTTAAAAACTTCATCCAAAGCCAGGAATCATTTATAAAACACCTGAAAATACTCTAATATCACAGGGTTGGCCCCAAATCATTGGTTTAACAAATCATAGCATAAAAAGAAACCAAATCGCAAAGAGGGCAGGACAGGCATTATTGCAGGAACCTGTAAAAATGCGACAAGCACAAGAAGAGTCTTTGAAAACTGGTTACTGCAGCACCATCTTTCAAACTTACACAGCATTTAAAGCTGTACTCACCTGAATTTTAATGTAACCATGAGCACAAATCAAATGGCAAGTGATTGTAACAGAGGACGGGACTTTACGGCCTCGCTCATCCCAAAACCGTAAAATCCTGCCCAAGGTCAACGGACCTTCTCATTGACCGTCCTTCGCCCGCTCCGATTCCCCTGGCGGGTGGGGTGGTAAAATTCCAGCATAAATCTGCCAAAATGGATCAGACCCAATTAGACTGATCCAGGGACCAGATTGGAGACTTTGGCAAAAAAGATTCTTAAGATTCACGATAGCTTCAGGATTAGATGAGAACACAGAACCTGAACAAATTAATGGACTACTTTATTCAGTAAGTCCAAGAACCAATGATACTATTGCAGATCAAGAAATAAACAAGTAGATAAATTTGATGAAGTTCTAAAATCATTTGATACATATTTTAATCTGAGAAGCTGGGATCGGGGTGGGAGGGGACAGCGGCTGCAAAAAAAAGGGGCGGCACGGTGGCACAGTGGTTAACGCTGTTGCATCACAGTGCCAGAGATGCGGGTTCAATTCCAGACTCGGGTGACTGTGTGGAGTTTGCACTTTCTCCCCATGTCTGTTTGTTTCCTCCAGGTGCTCCGGTTTCCTCCCACAGTCCAAAGATGTGCGAGTTTGGTTGATTGGCCATGCTAAATTGGCACTTGGTGTCAAGGGGATTAACAGGGTAAATGCGTGGAGTTATGAAGATTGGGCCTGGGTGGGCTTGTTGTTGGTGCAGGCTTGATGGGCCAAATGGCCTCTTTCTGCACTGTAGGGATTCTATGATTCTCTGAAGCAACAACATTTTAATGAGAGTGAAATTCAACAAACGTTTCCAACGGCCCTGGAGAACCAACTGACTCTTTCTGTGACTGTGGCTACAGTGACCTTAAGTCAGAATGCATAAGAGACTGAATTGTTGCCGGAGTAGCTGACAATACCCTCTCAGATATATGACAGGGCAAGGAAAATCTAACGCTAGAAAAGACCATCGAAATAGACAGTCTGCAAAAGTACCAATCCATTTTAAAGACCCCTTTGTCTGTGCCCTGGCAGTGCCCCTGACAATATCCTCTGGCACAGGTTGGTAGTGCCAAGCCTGGCAAGGGTGTCAGGGAGGTGGGGTGGAGGCAACAGATATCTCCATGGTAGACGCGGGCGGGGGGGATTAATTTCTGTTTCAGTGATAGGCACATCCTTTAAACATCTCAGTGGAACCAGTTCCTGGCTCTAAAAGTCCCGACCTCGCCAGGCTGACAGAGCAAATCATGCCCAGTCTTTTATTTGGAGCTAAAATGACAAGATCGGGAAAGAAAACTGGCTAGTGGAGCTGGCGAGTTCCACACCAGTTTTCTCACCAGAACTGACACTCAGCCAAATTCTTGTAAGATTCCGCCCTATGTTTCCAGCATTGAAAATTTCCCATCCTGGCCCCTGTGCAAATGCTTCCCCCACACCTTACTCCCAAGCCACTTTCCTTCAGACATGTGGCCGTCTCATCACATTCACAGCTTTACCCCTTCATCATTCATGCCATTTAGCTAAATTTAACTGAGCAGGGTTCAATGAGATTTCAGCAAAATCAGCATGGCAACATTTAGTTCAGAAAAACTAATCCTTTTGTGCAAATAAATAGCATAAAATAAATGGGATATTAACAATACAATAAGCACCCAAGTTAACCCCTTTGCCCAACTAAAACCTTTTCCTTAGACATTTTCTCTTCCTTCCACTTGGGTTACCTCTTTGGCTGCAGTATTGCTAGAGGCAGTTTGCTTGTTACCCTGCTCTGACCCATGAGATTTTGCAGCACTGTGAGGATTCATTTGGCAAATGTCCATTCATTTTGGAGCCCATGAAGATCTCATCAAAGACTGCTCCACCTATGTCTGTGCAGAATCAGACTCGGTTATTGGGACGAGACACAAAGAAGATGATTATCAGTGCAACTGCCTGAGACATCATGGCGTTCACGCTTGAGATGGAGTTGTCTATTTTCTGTACAAGGATGTGGTTTGCCTCTGGAAATTATGACATATTATCCCTTGTTGCTCCACAAGTCGCCATTTATTGTATGACTTCCAAGACTCACCATCTGTGTCCAGCTGAACAGAGCTTGAAGTGCCCTTCAATGGACTCTCCATTGCTGTCTGTCTCCACCATCTACTCCTGTTCACGTGTTGTTCTTCTTACCATTAGCCACTCTGTCTAACTGAGATGGTGGACCTGCCAGTGTGCATCTATGCTGATGGAGGGTGCACAGGAGTCATGCGACAGTGCCTCCTCACAGTGCTGCTCCTCCCCTGAGGGCATCCAGGCTCCTCGATCATCTTTTGAACAAGCTCCTGCAATGCATGTGTGGGAGATGAAAGACCTTTATGCTGAACCCAGGTGAAGTAGGGTTCCATGCTGGCATTGTGCAGATCACAACGTTTAACTTAAGAATTGGTGACTGATTCAACATGAGTTACAATTGAGTGTCAAGTGTCAGTGCTTCATCTAATGCTGCCATCCGGACTCTGGGTCCTCCACATCTCTCCATCAGCAACAACCTGCATATGCCAATCTCCAGGGCTTCCACCTCCACTGAAATCAGGTTGGCCTGATTTCTGTAATGAGAAAAGACTGGGTGTTAAGTGTGTGATAAGTTAATTGATTGCTCAGGATGCTGGGTAAACATCTGAGGAGGGTGACTCTGAGCAATGGGATTGAGGTGGGGATGCGGGGTGCAATACATGGATGCTTAGTGTGTCTTGTTTATTGAGATGGAGGTTTGAGGAGGAGAGAAAACTTTGTGACAGCAAGTTGTGTCAGCCAAAGGAGTATTGGACACATTGTCATGCCTACCCTCCCTGATGTGTTATGGAACCCAGAGGCAGGTTGATAATTAGTTTGCTCTTGGAGAAAGCAGTCGCGGCATGCAAATCAGATAGTCAGATTCCTGACCAAACAGGGACTAAGGTGAGAAGTTAAGACCCATTGTTTCTGCAGCAGCAACCTCAAGATTATGGCCAGTGTTATTCTCTGGTGCTAGTTGCAGCTGGATCTCCATTTCATCTATGTTTAGGTCTTACTGAAAGACCATTCCATGTCTTGACCTTTCCAGGCTTTTGCTTTTTCAAGATCCAGTAATTTGTGTTGTGAACACCTTGGCAGATGCATGGCTGTCATTGCAATTGCTTTCACTTTCTGACCAGAGGGCTTGCAAGGGTGCCATTAGCCAGGGGTGTAGATGATCAGTTATGTCTTTTCAGAGCCATCCTTTAAGCCTGCTTTTTCCTTCAAAATGGTACAGGAAATTGCTTCCTGGGAATGATGTGTTGACCTGAACGATTCTTTGCTGTTGGCCATTGATCATTTTGAAACATCCTCATCTTTTAGCGCAGCGGGCCGGGAGATTCAAGTGGCGCCCAATGCGCAGGATCCATGTTGGGTGTCCCACCCCAATAGCATCTCCCAGTGCTGGATTTGCGGCGGCAGCAGCTCTGTGGCGGAAATCGGCGGGGAGCCCAATACATTATTTAAATGTTGAATGCAATTCAACTGTGATTAGTGAGCTTGGGACTGAAGTCTCTGGGCCCGCTAGCATCTCCACCCCCACCTGTCCCCCGCCAGAGTGTTTCACTCCAGCAGGGATTACAATAGCTCCCCACTTTCAGGGAGCTAGTGGCCCGACCCCACTGGAGAGAAGGGGGGGGGGCAATCGAGGCCCCCAGAGGGTCGGGCAGTGGGGTGTCCCCTGGGCATTGGCACCTTGGCAGTGCCAGCCTGTGCCCCCTGTCACTGCCCAAGGGGCAAAGTACCATTGCCCAGGGGGCACCTTGGTACTGCCCATTGGCATGGGGCAATGTCAAGGGAGTGTGGCCTAATAGGGGCGGGGTCTAATGGGACAGGGCCTAATAGGGGGGATCGGTGGGATGAGGGGGTCCTCCTGTCACTCTGCAGAGAGGATCGGTGGGGAGGGAGGGAGGCTAGTGATCAGGGCTGGCCATCTGGGTGGATCTGGGGGTAGCAGCCTGTTGGGGGGGGGGTCAGGACTGCAATGGGTGGGGGGACATCGGGGCTGCGGGGCGGCGGTTGAGGCTGGCCCAGGTATGCTTGGGGGGTCAGTATGGAGAGGGGGAGAGTCACACAGCCAGTGATGCGGGGGTTGCGGGGCTGGCCAGCGATCGGGAGACCGTCAGACAGGGGCCACTGCGCATGCATCAATCTCAGCACTGACATATTAGCGTATGTGCAGTGGCCCGCTCAGCACTATGCTGCCCACCTCTTGGGTGGAAATAGGTCCTGCCCCCTGATTTCTGGAGTGAATCACACCAGTGCACTCTGCAGTGCAGAGTGTGGGAGATTCTTCTCTGAACTCCCATTGAAAAATAAGCGAGAATTACTCCAGTTTTCATGCGAATTCGCCACTTAGAATTTTTTTGCCCATTGTCGGAGTAGAAGCCTCTGTTGCGATATGCAATAGGAGGCCCTGATGGAGAATCAAGCAAATTGGATGATTTTCAGTGCCTTGCCATCTTGCTGTCATTTTCTTTCTGTGAAATTGTGATAAACGTATATTTCCTGTTGAACAATAACTAATGACTTGACTGACTGGTGTTTCAGAAGATCCAATTAAAACTTAAAAGGAGCAATAGGCATAGATGCTTTGTGAAATTTTGACCTCAACTGCCACTGTCTACAGATGAATTTACAGCAGAGAGCACAGTTCCATCACTCCTTACCTGATAATCTCAGCCTTTGATGAGAATTTTCTTCAGACAGTCCCAGTTAGCAGTGACTGAACTTGTAACCACAGTTCAATGACTAATGCTGGAATTAAACCACTTCTATTGTTGGTAGATTTTGCTGGGATTCCATAATTTGTATTCTTTGTCTTCCATAACTCAGGGATGGAGAGGCAGCGAAAGCAATACCTACTTTCACAAATGTAAAAGCAAAATACTGTGAATACTGAAAATCTGAAATAAAAACAGAAAATGCTGGAAATCCTTAGTAGGTCAGGTATCATCAGTGGAGAGAGAAACAGATAATTTTGATATTTCCAGCATTTTATACCCCATTTTCAAACTTTTGGTTGCAACAATCAATATTCAAGCAATATTTCCTGAAAGGACAGAATGTGAATAATGTTTAATGCAGTGGGCTGGGAGAATCACCCCATTGACTTTGTTTACAGAGAACGAGTCCCTATGTACAAACAGGTCTGACAGCATCTGTGGAACGAGAACAGAGCTAATGTTTCAAGTCTGGATGCAGGGTCATCCAGAAAAGAAACGTTGGCCGATTCTCCCAAAAGTGCAGAAATGGCGGGAAAACTGTTCTATATCCCGACTGTTTTTTCAGTTCAGCTTCTCACCTAAATCTCCACACTCTGTGCACTGCAGAAGTAATGTGGAGATGCCGGCGTTGGACTGGGGTAAGCACAGTAAGAAGCCTCACAACACCAGGTTAAAGTCCAGCAGGTTTATTTGGTAGCATAAGCCCAAGCTTTCGGAGCACTGCCCCTTCATCAGGTGAGTGGGAGTTCTGTTCACAAGCAGGGCATATAAAGACACAAATTCAATTTACAAAATAATGGTTGGAATGCGAGTCTTTACAGGTAATCAAGTCTTAAAGGTACAGACAATGTGAGTGAAGAGAGGGTTAAGCACAGGTTAAAGAGATGTGTATTGTCTCCAGCCAGGACAGTTAGTGAGATTTTGCAAGCCCAGGCAAGTCGTGGGGGTTACAGATAGTGCAACATGAACCCAAGATCCTGGTTGAGGCTGTCCACATTTGTGCGGAACTTGGCTATCAGTCTCTGCTCAGCAACTCTGCGTTGTCATGTGTCTTGAAGGCCGCCTTGGAGAATGCTTACCCGAAGATCAGAGGCTGAACAAGCGTGACCGCTGAAGTGTTCTCCAACAGGAAGAGAATACCTTTGCTTGGTGATTGTCGAGCGGTGTTCATTCATCCATTGTCGCAGTGTCTGCATGGTCTCCCCAATGTACCATGCCTCGGGACATCCTTTCCTGCAGTGTATCAGGTGGACAATGTTGGCCGAGTTGCAAGAGTATGTACCGTGTACCTGGTGGATGGTGTTCTCACGTGAGATGATGGCATCCATGTCGATGATCCAGCACGTCTTACAGAGGTTGCTGTGGCAGGGTTCTGTGGTGTCATGGTCACTGTTCTCCTGAAGGCTGGGTAGTTTGCTGCGGACATTGGTCTGTTTGAGGTTGTGCGGTTGTTTGAAGGCAAGAAGTGGGGGTGTGGTGATGGCCTTGGCGAGATGTTCGTCTTCATCGATGACATGTTGAAGGCTCCGGAGATGATGTCGTAGCTTCTCCGCTTGGGGAAGTACTGGATGATGAAGGATACTCTGTCCGCCGTGTCCCGTGTTTGTCTTCTCAGGAGGTCGGTGCGGTTTTTCTCTGTGGAGCGTCGGAACTGTCGATCGATGAGTCGAGTGCCATATCCTGTTCTTATGAGGGCATCTTTCAGCGTCTGGTGGTGTCTGTTGTGATCCTCCTCATCTGAGCAGATCTTGTGTATACGGAGGGCTTGTCCGTAGGAAATGGCTTCTTTAACGTGTTTAAGGTGCAAGCTGGAGAAATGGAGCTGGAGAAGTGGTCTTGATCAGTCTGTTGAGTTGACGGGTGTGTCAACTACAGACAGTTACCCGCAGATCCGACCAAAGAACACACCCATCAGTCAACTCAACAGACTGATCAAGACCTTTGATCCCAATCTTCAGAGCACCCACCGTGCTCTCATCCCACGTACTCCCCGTGTTGGAGATCTCTACTGCCTCCTGAAGATACACAAGGCCAACACACCCTGCCATCCCATCGTATCGGACAATGGGACCCTATGCAAGAACCTCTCCGGCAACGTCGAGGGCATCCTGAAACCGATTGGACAAAGAACCCCCAGCTTTTGTCGCGACACTATGGACTTCCTACAGAAACTCAGCACACATGGAGCAGTTGAACCAGGAGCACTCCTCGTCACAATGGATGTCTCGGTACTCTACACCAGCATCCCCCACGATGATGGCATTGCTGCAACTGCCTCAGTACTCAACACCGACAACTGCCAATCTCCAGATGCAATTTTACAACTCATCTGCTTTATCCTGGATCACAATGTCTTCACCTTCAACAACCAGTTCTTCATCCAGACACACGGAACACCCATGGGGACCAAATTCGCACTTCAATATGCCAACATCTTCATGCACAGGTTTGAACAAGACCTCTTCACCGCACAGGACCTTCAACCAATGCTATACACTAGATACATCGATGACATTTTCTTCCTTTGGACTCATGGTGAACAATCACTGAAACAACTATATGATGACATCAACAAGTTCCATCCCACCATCAGACTCACCATGGACTACTCTCCGGAATCGGTTGCATTCTTGGACACACGCATCTTCATCAAGGACGGTCACCTCAGCACTTCACTGTACCGCAAGCCCATAGATAACCTCACGATGCTCCACTTCTCCAGCTTCCACCCTAAACACGTTAAAGAAGTCATCCCCTACAGACAAGCCCTCCGTATACACATGATCTGCTCAGATGAAGAGGATCGCAACAGACACCTCCAGATGCTGAAAGATGCTCTCATAAGAATAGGATATGGCACTCGACTCATCAATCGACAGTTCCGACGTGCCACAGCGAAAAACCGCACCGATCTCCTCAGAAGACAAACATGGGACACGCGGACAGAGTACCCTTCGTCGTCCAGTACTTCTCCGGAGCGGAGAAGCTACGACATCTTCTCCGGAGCCATCCCCACACCCCCACTTCTTGCCTTCAAACAACCGCACAACCTCAAACAGACCATTGTCCGCAGCAAACTCCCCAGCCTTCAGGAGAACAGTGACCACAACGCCACAGCAACCTCTGCAAGACGTGCCGGATCATCGACATGGATGCCATCATCTCACGTGAGAACACCATCCACCAGGTACACGGTACACATACACTTGCAACTCGGCCAACATTGTTTACCTGATACGCTGCAGGAAAGGATGTCCTGAGGCATGGTACATTGGGGAGACCATGCAGACACTACGACAACGGATGAATGAACACCGCTCAACAATCACCAGGCAAGAGTGTTCTCTTCCTGTTGGAGAACACTTCAGCAGTCACGGGCATTCGGCCTCTGATCTTCGGGTAAGCATTCTCCAAGGTGGCCTTCACGACACACGACAACGCAGAGTCATTAAGCAGAGACTGATAGCCAAGCTCTGCATACATGAGGACGGCCTCAACTGGGATCTTGGATTCATATCACACTATCTGCAACCCCCACGACTTGCCTGGGCTTGCAAAATCTCACTAACTGTCCTGGCTGGAGACAATACACATCTCTTTAACCTGTGCGTAACCCTCCCTCCACTCACATTGGCTGTACCTTTAAGACTTGATTACCTGTAAAGACTCACATTCCAACCATTATTTTGTAAATTGAGTTTGTATCTTCATATTTGTGAACAGAACTCCCACTCACCTGATGAAGGGGCAGCGCTCCGAAAGCTTGTGGCTTGTGCTACCAAATAAACCTGTTGGACTTTAACCTGGTGTTGTGAGACTTCTTACACTGCAGAACTCCCAGTCATAAATATCGTTAAAAACCGGTGGGGGGAGCCGGGCCTATTCGCGCCAAGGTCTGACAGCTCCGGAACTCTGCACATGCTCAGTGGTCCCGATCTGTCAGTCTCCTCGTTTGCCGGCCGGCTCAATCGTTGGCCAGCCCGGGACCCCTGCAGTGCTGCCCCTCCAGCCCCCCCACGTCCATTTGCAGCCCCCACAACAATTCACGGGCTATCCCTGATACCCCCTCTGCCTTGGAGCACCCCGATGTACAGCCCACACTCCCCAGAAGTAGCGATCCCCCACCTCCCTCACCCCGACAGACCCCCCTCCCCCCCCCACCCCTGCTGATCCCCTCCAGAGTCAGACCTCCCCGGAGGCAGGTCCCCCCCCACCCCCGGCAGACCACCCTCCCAGCCCGCCCCAATCGCTGCCATCCCTCCATCCCAGACCAACCCTGTCTGCAGAGTGGCAGTGGGACCCCCCATGCCCACCGATAGTCCTTAGGCCCTGCCCACAATAGGCCCCGCCCCCTTGGCACCGCCCGATGGCCAATGGGTTGTGTCAAGGTGCCCCCTGGACTTGGACACTTTGCCCCTTGGGCAGTGCCAAGGGCACAGGCTGGCACTGCCAGGGTGCCCATGCCTAGGGGGTACCACCCCCTGCCGCCCGACCCCCCTGGGGGCCCCGATTGACCCCGCTTCATTCCGGCGGGGTCTCCCCCTAGTTCCCAGAACGTGGGGAGCTACTCTAAACCCCGCCGGAATGAAATACTCCTGGCGGGGTGGGAGATTTAATCGGGACCTGAAAGTTCCCGATAATGAACCGCTAAACATATTTAAAATAGATTTTTTAAAGATTCAAATTACTTACCTGCCTTCCCGCCGGTTTCCAACGTGGTCTGACTGGTAACTGTTCGCTGGCACTGGGAGATGCACATGCATTCCCAGCGCATGCGCAAATCTCGGTGCAAGGTCGGCGATGTGCATCTCCCACTGCGACCCGCCAGAAAAGTTATGGGTCGCGATGGGAGAATCGCAGCCATTAGCTCTGTTCTCTCTCCATGGATGCTCTCAGACCTGCTGAGATTGTCCGGAATTTTCTATTTTTGTTTCAGATTCCAGCACCTGCAGTAATTTGCTTTTATCCCTATATAGCAAATGTAAATGAACCACATTACGAGTGATTACATAAATTGGTTGTTATTGTAGCTATTAGTGCATTCAGGATTTTTCAGACAATAATGCCCATTGCGGAATTACATCTAACAGTCGATACCTTTTGGCGGTTTTGCAAGCATGGATTGGTTCAGTACAATTGTATTCTGCCTGTTACGTTCAGCCAAACAAACATGTTATTGAAATGTCATTGGAACTATTACGATCAGGTGAGAAGGGGTTAAATGACTCGCTTCTTTTCCCTCTCCTCATTTGACTACAACAGGTTTTTTTAATAGGATAGTTGCCCATTCCTATCTATCTTAACCTGTGACTGTAAAAGACAGGGGCAGGCACATTTTAAGGCTTTAAAAAGAAAATGGGATTTTTAAAAAAATTGTAATTAACCCAGTCTCAGCAAAATAATGAGAAAATGCTCCATCTTACTTGTCCATACACACACACTCTTGAGGTTCACACACACAGATAGATTACAGAGTGGAAGGATAGATTAAGACATTTAGAGTCCAGTAAAATTAGAGAGGTATACCGTCCTGAAATATTGGTGCCATGGCTGGCTTGAGGCCAAGCTCGGTGGCCCTGCTGCTTTTGACATTGAGGCTGTTGAGAGTTGTAGGCAGATGATTTATCAGTTCTCCTTGAGCCAACAGCACTAGGTTGAGTTCTTTTTTAAAAATCTCTGTGGCACATGCATAGTCAAAATCAGCAGATAGGATACAAGATTTGCAAGTTGGATAGAGGGAACTCACTCCGGGTCTTACTCCTTCAGTGTTTCAGTTGCATTTCCTGGCCTGCAGTGAAAACGGTTACCTAGACACATACATAAAGTTAGCTTGTCATATGATCATCTGACTCCAACTGCCAATAATCCAAATATGGCCATAGTTCATGTATTCCCGTTATAACTTGATTAGATCATAACTGGGAATTCACCTCAGCCAGGTTTCCATTCTTCATGTATATATATCTAATGGTTTGTCTCCAAGTAGTTAGGTACCCAGGTAATGGTTTTGATGCTTTGCTAATGGCATAGTTGATGACACCTTGAGAGACTCTTTCAAGGCCACTGTTCATGCTGCAGCTTTGCAAACAGGTTGTCTCCATTTAATTGGTATTTGGAATCCTCCAGTGCAACCGGAAGATCCTGCTGACACAAATGGCCAGAAAGCCCCACGCGAGATGTCATTTTCCCTTTATACACAAAATCCTAGTAGGTGTTCTGGCCCTCAGCCACATTGGAATATTGACTTATTAGCTTCCTGGCCACTGATACTGTCTTGACTACAGCGCCTCTTATGGGCCTATTAACATTCTCAATTCAGTGTCCAGACTTTCCATATTTAAAACACACTATCTGGGGTACTACCAGTTTTCATCTTGGTTCCTTTTTTTAAAGTTTGGAATTAATCTGTATTTTTCCCTCATCATCCCTTTTTCTCACAAGCATGTCTTAGTTTCATCTACATCCCTTCTATCTCCTCCTGGCCTGCAAGAACTACCAGATATCGGTTTACTTTGCATTTGGGGTGTGTGTGTTAATTCACAGTCGTCTGCCTGTCTTTATTTTTGGAGAATCTTTGTTCCACCACATGGGTCTTCATGGGAAAGCAAAGAGTATTTGAACCCCTCGGAGAACCACATCCCTGAGTTTCTCATGGGTCTTAAGTGACCCCATCCATCCTTCATAAGTAAGCTGATTAACCCTTTTGATCTCTATGTAAATGTGTTCAGGTCATTTTCTGAAAGTTCAGAATTTTTGGCAGCATGCACTCAGGATAGCATTCATGATCATCTCATAGTTTGATGTACTCCCGTTGGACAATAGGGGATAAACCTCATGGGTTTTTCCTGTTAATCTACTTTGCCATAAAGGGGTCCAAATCTCTGCTGGCCTCTTTAGCTGCTTTGCACATTTTCCAGATGAGACAAAAGAATGCCTCCTCGTGCCCCTCATCAAACTTTGGTATCATTTGTGATAACTATAGGAGCTCAATAGTGGCGTCCTCCCTGGGTACAATCAGCTGCCTTAATTCCGTTTCTCATTTTTCTCTCTGGAAAGCTCATTCTTTCTCCCTTTTCCTGGAATTCTGACTGCTCCTTCCATTCCTCTCTCATCATTTCTTGGAATTCGTTTCCCTTCTGTAGATCTCTTTACACTTTTCTTACTTGGAATTCTAACTCTATTCTCTGTTGTTCCAGCTGTTCCCTTGCTCATGCTAGCCTGTCCAATTTAGATTATATGCCTGTCTCCTGTTCTTCAAGTTCAATTGAAAAATGGTTGGTCACAAGTTTTAGTATTTTGTATTTCATAGGTTTTGGATGTATATTTATCTCTACATGCTGGGCTAGGCTCCTTAACTTTTCAATGGATCGGGCTTTTAAACTGATGGGCATTTAAACTGTCCCAAGTTTCTTCACTCTGTTCTAAGAAGGTACCAATCTTGAATGAGGAAATTTTAGGTATTCTAACCTTGCAAACCACCAGAAAGCTGATTCTTTAGGAATTAATTTGTTTTCCTGCTTCTAGCTTCTTGTTTGTCTGTGTATTTGATTCCAGATACAGTTACCAAATTTCTGTTATAATCAGGTGAGGAGGGATCAAATGGATCCTATCTCTTCCTCTCCTTGTGAAACCACAACTGCTTGCAAATTTTCATGATTGTTTAGTGGTTTACTTGTTGTGTCCATAATGGTTAATGATAAGACAGGTTTTCTTGAGTTTGTAAATAGAAAAAAGGATACTGTTTATGGTACTTAATCTGGTTTAAGTAAAATAATTTTTTAAATTGCCATCTTTCACACACTCAAAGTTATACATTATAGATTACAGAGTATGAAGATAAATTAAGCAATCTAAAGTCCAGTAAATTTAAAGGAGAACATAATACTGAAAGTTGCTGACTATAGAACTATAAAACCCTACCATAGAACCCTACAGTGCAGAAGGAGGCCATTTGGCCCATCGAGTCTGCCCCAACCACAATCCCACCCAGACCCTATTCCCATAACTCCATGTATTTACTCTAGCTAGTCCCACTGACACTAAGGGGCAATTTAGCATGGCCAATCAACCTAACTGGCACATCTTTGGACCGTGGGAGGAAACCTGAGCACACGGACGAAGCCCATGCAGACACAGGGAGAATGTGCAAACTCCATACAGTCACCTGAGGCCGGAATTGAACTCGGGTCCCTGGTGCTGTGAGGCAGTAGTGCGAACCCACTGTGCCACCATGCTGTGTCACGTGACTAGTCATGTGGTGTGACTAGTTTCAGGCCAAATTCAGTGATCCTGTTGTTTTCAGCATCAAAGTGGTTTAAAGATGTAAACACGCTTACCTGTTCTTCTGGAGACAACCCTCTGCTGAATATGTTTAAAAAACGTCTACAACATCAGGATAACTTACAAATTAGATGGAACAAGAGAGAACTCATTCATGCTCCATGAGCATCTCAGTTGCTTGTTCTGTTTTATTGAGATAATGGGTGCTTAAACACACAGTGGGCTGGCCTGTCAAATATTGCAATGCCCCATAAATTCCAGTTGTAACTTGATTATATCAGGATTGAGAATTCCTCTCACCCAATGTTTTTTTTGGAATGTAGACTGTACAGTCACTTTAAAAAAATCAGGTCTTTCAGCCAGTGAATTCAAAAATCACTTTTTAAGATAGAAAGCTTAGATTCACACCAGGCTGTGCAGCCTATGTACCAGGTGTCATACTAGCACTGAAATTCATAGATAAGGGGCGAGATTCTCTGGCCACCCAACAGCGTGTTTTTCGGTGGTGAAAGGCAGCATGACATTCGCTAGTGGTAGTGGTCCCACTGCTGCCAATGGAATTTCCTGGCGCACACTGTCAGGAAACCCATTGGAGGGGCTGTGCTGCTGGCGGAACCAGAGAATCCCACTGGCTGAAAGGCCAGAGAATTCTGGCCAATATTTCTTAATTCTGTGGTAGGCAAAATGACATTTCTGGACTGACAGTAACAGTAGCAGATGAACTGGCTTGCTTAACCATGCTGTTACTTTACAGTAGCTACACAAGTTATATTTTCTCCTAATAGGATGCTGCCACCAGCCCCAAAAGACATTTTGTCCTCCACACAATTGAGCAATTTCCTGTTTGAATTTCTGTGCTTGTACAATGCCAGATACATAAACAATATATCGCAGTGACTGGTTGATCGAATCAATTTAACCAGCCATTTAAAGTAAGCAGAGTACAGACCATACTCAACCAGCCCGTGCTCAACCTGCCATTCATGCCACACTCCTGCTGCAGCAAAGTCGGAGAATTTGGCGGCCAGCCAAATCTCCATTCACTGCAGCGGGATGGGAAAATCCCACCAGCATGAACAGTAATAAGATTCCGACCAAAAACTCTGCCTTTAGATGAGAATCCATAATTAGGCAATGATTCTAAGTGCAATAATAGCTGCACTAACAAAAAATTTAAGATAATAAGTCAAGCTTGTAACAGGAATCATTTATGCTTGCTGGACGCAGCATGCCTTCATATACAGAGACTCCTTGCAAGCAAAAGGAATATGGTCAAATCTTGTGTCTTTTTTGAAGTACTCGTAAGCATGGGGAACTTATAGTTTCCCGTTGCTTTCTGTATGGTAATGGCTTAGCCAAGCAGAGTAAACTTGCAAACCAATCAGCTCCCTTTATCCCCTGTAGTATACATTGTTGTAATCGTTTAAAATTTGCCATCCTTGTATTTATCTTGATGAGTACAAAAAGAAAAGCTTCAGCAACATGTCTCTCCTTTCAGCAATATTTAAGTTTTGTACTATCAAGCAGCTGTTTACTTAAATATATGTTAGAACACTGAAAAAAAACACATCGGTATCCTCAATATATACTTTTGGAGAACAGCATTATGTTAGTGTTACCAATAATTATAGTTCATCACAAACTAATTCTAATTTCTTCAGTTGTGTTTAATGTTTCCCAATGGCAATGGTGTAGTGGTATTAATTCAGAAACCTAGGGACCTGGGTTCAAATCCTACCATGGTGTGGAGATGCCAGCATTGGACTGGGGTAGATACAGTAAGAAGTCTCACAACACCAGGTTAAAGTCCAACAGGTTTATTTGGTAACGCGAGCTTTCAGAGCACTGCTCCTTCATCAGGTGAGTGGGAGCTGGGTTCACAAATCGGGCATATATAGACACAAACTCAATTACAAGATAATGGATGGAATGCGAGTATTAACAGGTAATCAAGTTTTTACAGATACAAACAATGCGAGTGGAGAGAGGTTTAATCACAGGTTAAAGAGGTGTGAATTGCCTCAAGCCAGGACCAGTTAGTGAGATTCTGCAAGCCCAGGCAAATTGTAGGGATTACAGATAGTGTGACATGAACTCAAGATCCCGGTTGAGGCCATCATAACATGTGTGGAACTTGGCTATCAGTTTCTGCTCAGGAATTCTGTGTTGTCATGTGTCTTGAAGGCCGCCTTGGAGTACACTTAACCGAAGATCAGAGGCTGAATGACCTTGACTGCTGACGTGTTCCTCAACAGGAAGGGAATACTTCTGCCTGCTGATTGTCGAGCAGTGGCCATTCATCCATTGTCGTAGTGTCTGCATGGTCTCGCCAATGTTCCATGCCCCGGGATATCCTTTCCTGCAGCGTATCAGGTAGACAACATTGGCCAAGTCGCAAGAGTATGTACCATGTACCTGGTGAACGGTGTTCTCAGTGAGATGATGATCCAGCATGTCTTGCAGAGGTTGCTGTGGCAGGTTTGTGTGGTGTTGTGGTCACTGTTCTGAAGGCTGGGTAGTTTGCTACATACAATGGTCTGTTTGAAGTTGCGCGGTTGTTTGAAGGCAAGTAGTGAAGGTATGGGGATGGCCTTGGCAAGATGTTCATCTTCACCAATGACATGTTGAAGACTCCGAAGCAGATGTCATAGCTTCTCCGCTCCGGGGAAGTATTGGACGATGAAGGGTACTCTGTCCGCCGCGTCCTGTGTTTCTCTTCTGAGGAGGTCGGTGCGGTTTTTTGCAGACAGACATCAACAGACACTGAAAGACGTCCTCATAAGAACAGGATATGGTGCTCGATTCATCGATCGAAAATTCCGATGCACCACAGCGAAAAACCGCACCGACCTCCTCAGAAGACAAACACAGGGCATGGCAGACAGTGTACCCTTCGTCGTCCAGTACTTCCCTGGAGCGGAGAAGCTACAACACCTTTTTCAGAGCCTTCAACATGTCATCGATGAAGACGAACACCTCGCCAAGGCCATCCCACACCCCCACTACTTGCCCAACCTCAAGCGGACCATTGTACGCAGCAAACTACCCAGCCTTCAGGAGAACAGTGACCACGGCACCACACAATCCTGCCACAGCAACCTCTGCCAGACGTGCCAGATCAATGACACGGATGCCATCATCTCACGTGAGAACACCATCCACCAGGTACACGGTACATACTTTTGCGACTCGGCCAACGTTGTTTACCTGATACGCTGCAGGAAAGGATGTCCCGAGGCATGGTACAATGGCGAGACTATGCAGATGCCACAACAACAGATGAATGGACACCGCTCGACAACCAGCAGGCAGGAGTGTTCCCTTCCTGTCAGGGAACACTTCAGCAGTCAAGGGCATTCAGCCTCTGATCTTCGGGTAAGCGTTCTCCAAGGCAGCCTTCAAGATACACGACAACGCAGATTTGCGGAGCAAAAACTGATAGCCAAGTTCCGCACACATGACGACGGCCTCAACCGGAATCTTGGGTTCATGTCACACTATCTGTAACCCCTACGACTTGCCTGGGTTTGCAAAATCTCACTAACTGGTCCTGGCTTGAAACAATTCACACCTCTTTAACCAGTGATTAAACCTCTCTCCACTCGCATTGTCTTTACCTATAAAGACTTGATTACCTGTTAAGACTCGCATTCCATCCATTATCTTGTAATTGAGTTTGTATCTATATATGCCCTATTTGTAAACCCAACTCCCACTCACCTGATGAAGGAGCAGCACTCCGAAAGCTTGTGCTACCAAATAAACCTGTTGGATTTTAACCTGGTGTTGTAAGACTTCTTACTGTGCAAATCCTACCATGGCAAATGTTGAAATTTGAATTCAATAAAAATCTGAAATTAAAAGATTAATTTGAGGCAATTTAAATACGTAAATTGACAATTTATCTGTTCTTCTGAAGATATCAACTACTGGGTTGAGTTCTCTTTCAAAATTTCTATCTATGGCAGACAGAGTTTAAGATCTGCAAGTTGGATGTAAAGAGAGGGGGAACCCACTCAAAGAGCCCGATTTTACCATTGCGTTGCACCTGTTTTCGGGTGCAAAAACTTGGTAAAGTCGGGCATGAGGCGAAAAGTGCGATCCACGCTCACGTCCACGTAGATTCCCACTTTACCAAGGCCTGAAAATGGCCGTGATGGGAACTGCGCCTGAAACAGGCACGATGTTAATTTAAATGCATTTGCATGCATTCAATCCACCTAGTAAATTCAAAAAAAAGTTTTGAGTTAAAGCATGATTTCAGAACAGGTGGCACATTTAGAGAAACAAAGATGATGAAATGCTGGACTTCCCTTCAAATCTCCCATACTGTGCAATGTACTCAGTGACATTCTACTTCTATGCAAGAGTAAATGAGTGATTAAATAGCAGGTCAAAGGCATAACAAGAAAAGTATGGGACCAGCTTAACTGAGAGGATGTGACTGGCTTTACCTTGTCTATCCCTTCCATGTGCTCTACACAATTAATGTACAGTGGTCTCCTCAAATGACATCAGTGACAATAGATCAGTGAGTGTGTTCCCCTCTATTGTGTCAATACTACTATTCAGATGTTGATGGTTTGAAAAACATGCAGTGGTAATCTCATGGCTGTCCAGGATGTGTGTGCGTGTGCGCGCGGACACACACACCAGCTACATTATAGTGTTCAGTGTGAAGCTCCTTTAAGAAGTGGATGTGATAATAGTGAGAGTAGAAAGTACAGTTTGAAGGAAGCCTTGAGGTAGAAGAACAGATCACTCTCTCTTTCTCTCTTGTGGATGACATATTCGCAGAGCAAGACGATTAAGCTAAATAATTGTGTTAGCAGTGTGAAGCCTCCTTCATATTTGTGAATTGGGCATCACTTTGCTTTTCAAGTTAACAATGCTACAAATTCTGGATAACCTTCAATTTAAGAGGCTGCGAATCTTTAAATGCTGGCAGCATTTGTGGGAGCTGTGGGGTCCACCCAAGTTGTGGAAGAGAGTTTTGGAGCTGAAACACAAGTTTGACTGGAAGCAGATATATAAGACTTGATTGGGCAGAAGTTTTGCTATACTGGAATAGACTAACGTGGTCTCTGCTACCATTTCTGCCACAGGAACATTTACTAGTTGATTGCTCTCGTTTGCATTAAAATTGTTCAACCTTCTTTAGACCTTTTGGGAAAATAATCAATTATATTGGCGTTGATTGTTTGCATTTAAAGTTGTTCAGCAGTTTCATTTAGGGATATGGAGTTATTAAGTCGCTTAAGAATTGTAAGTTGCTGTTGATAACAGATGTTAAAATAAAACACAAGCATTTCAGAAAAAAAGCTATTTGCTTGCCAGAAGTAGTATTATTATAACATGAGGCCTAAACTTTAATAAAAATACTTTAAATAATTTTAATTTGAGTTTCAATAAAGCTAAGCACTAATTTATTTTTCTTCATTCTTGTTTAGCTGTATTTGTTTCTTCAGCGCTACTTCCATCTTTTTTTCATGTGGAATAATTTTACAGCTAATACTTCTATTTATATCCTGACCCAACATTTCCACAGAACCTGTCCTACTATAAATTCACCATTTGCTTACCAATAACTTGCTCACTGATGCTTAGTTTGGATTTCATCAGGATCACTCATTGCATTTGCAGCCTTGGTCCAAACATTGACACGAGACCCAAGTTCCAGAAATGTAGTGACAGTGACTGTCCTTATCAAAGTAGTATTGAGTAAAACGGAAGTCAAAAGGGCCAGATACAAACTCTACGGTAGGTGGAGTCAGATGTGGCACAAAGGAAAATGAATATTATTGTTGGAAGCCAATCATCTGAAAGTTCTAATGTCATTACAAGACTTCCTCAGGACAATGTCCTAGGCCCAACTACCTTAAGATGCTTCATCAATGATTTTCACTCAATCATCCATTTTCATAGGGTGGAAATGTCAATTACAAGGGAGCACAGGTTCAAGGTGAGAGGGAGAAAGTTTAAGCGAAATGTGTGGGGGAGGTTTTTCACACACAGAGTGGTGGGTGCCTGGAATGCGCTGTCAGAGGAGGTGGTGGAAGCAGGGACATTAGCAACATTTAAGAGACGTCTGAACAGGTACATAAATAAGGAGGGACTGAGTAAGGGCAGAAAGTTTTTCTTAGTTTAGTTAGGGCATCATGATCGGCATGGGCTTGGAGGGCCGAAAGGCCTGTTCCTGTGCTGTACCTTTCTTTGTTCTTTGCTCTATTATGCAATCCATGTAGATGGCTTTGCAGGACGCCCTTAAGCAGCTCCAAGCCTCGAAGACCTGGCTTCATTCTGCACCAGCCCAGCACAAGTGGTTGCATTCAATGCCGGCTGAGTGACAGGCAAAGATTTTCCATAAGAAACATCATCAATCAGACTTTTGAGGTGCTGAAACAAATCTGCTGCCTCAGCTGCTTTGTCCAGAGCAAGTGGCTCTCATTCGTGGAGGTCTGCAGTATCCACAACCTGGCCATGATGAGGAATCCTTTATGACAAGGGATTCGGGACTACCTGAGGAGGAGCCAGAGAATAAGAAAGGGGGGAGCCAATAATACATCCATGTTCCAGCTGGGTTATCCATGAGAGCACCTTATTCATCTCAGGTTCTGAGAATACAATTCTATTATATAACAGTTCCACACCATTTTATCTGTTACAGAACATCACAGAATCCTCATGGCCACAATTCTGATATTGAAGCCACTACAAAACAAGCTTTATGCAACAAAATCTTCATACAAAACTGAACTAATCATCCATGTGCATTTCCTTAATATCTGACATGGGAGCACTTTCTTTTCTTGGTTTCATGCTCATATACATTGTTACCTCCTGCCTGGTGGAAGGCTGTTGACTTGAAGTAAGAAACGCTGCAGGCGTCCTTGTAGGAGCTCTCAAACAGTTCTTGGCCGGCGAGACCCAATTTTCAACTGCACCACTGCAGCATGAGTGGCCAGCTAGCTGACAGGCAAAGATATGATGAAAAATCATCAATGTGACAAGTTTAAACAGTTTTTCTCTACAGATGCTGGCAGACCTGCAAGCATTTTCAGTATTTTATACTTTCATTTCATATTTTTAGTATCTGCAGCATTTTGCTTTTGTGGAAAAAACAAGGGGACTGATGGAGTGGTAGTTGTGGGAAGATAAAGGCAATTATCCTGAGAGAGGACAGCAGGTCTGTGCTGTATGGAATCACTGCCACATCTCCAGGCCTGTGCCTCAATGATCCAAGGAATCTGCTATAGTACACACCAAATGTAGGCCTCGGGATGTGACGAGAACAGTAGTTCAGGAATGTTGAATGTCTCGGCGATACCTGTAATGAAACATGTGAAACATGAAGGACAGAATTTTAGTTGAAATCCATGAAAAAATGTTCTTGATCTGAAATGTTAAATCTTTCTCTCACTTTGGATGCTGCTAGACCTGATGAGTTTTTCCAGCATTTTCTGTTTTCACTGCTACAATACATAGATTGCTGAGCAGCTGTGAGACAGTGCCACTTTCAGCACTGATATCTGCAGCCATGAAGGCAACAGCCTGAGCCTAAATGGCAACAAGCTGAGATTTCATTACCTCAGCCTGAGATTCCACCACAGGGCTCAGATATTAGTTAGGTGGCTTCTGCTTGCACTGCACTGGAAGCCAAGACATTGACCATTAGATGCTGCATCATAGTGTTAGCCACCACTTTCATGCTAGAAAAGTTGGACTCCACGATTTGCATGAAGCTCCAGCGCCAAGTTGGAACCATAAATTTCTTGCTCATTGAAAGCAACAGCAAGCGTTCTGGCAAGCTTGACCATACACCCAGCATTACTGTGTGCACGCCCATCAGTCTTTTCCTAGATGCCACTCCATCACAATCTTCATCTGAATCTTCTACAGAATAACATGTGCAACCTTGCCCTCCATAAAGCTGGCACACAGAGTATTCTTACTTCCTGGCTTAGCTGGAGCCCACTAATGGCCAATTACTAAACCACATACGGTTCCCACAATTGTTACTCACTAAGGTTTATGGAATGTCGATATTTGAGCTCATGGCTGTCAGTGTGAGATCAAGTGATGGTAATCCTCCATCATTCGTGCCTTGTTCCTTTAGGACATCGGCCTTCTGCTTGACCGGGCTATAACTTGACCAGGCTATAGTTCTTGAATATCTGAAAGCATAAAAGTACAAGGATAGGGTTAGAGTGAGGAAAGTGGGGACAGAGGAAATGCATATTACACCATTTGCAGCATATAAATTATGACAAATTGTGGATGGCAGCGAAGTACGTTCTGAGAAAGAGGATTAGGTGGGTAGATTCCATAATCCTTGATGTTTTCTGCCCTATCGCTGGTCTCAGTCATGGCCACGGTAATAATTGCCACTACCCTCTTCTTCATGGGGTGAAAGCATGCAACTATGGCTGCCCCATGCCATTTTGTTAGTCTCCAATTATGAGCCACATTGCCCGGCCAAAGAGAGGAAAATGTCTCCATGAGTGTGATGCATTGTTTGGGTGATATGTCTCTCAATTGAATCACTGGAAGTGTATGCAAGCTGTTAAGTAGTAGTACTGCAAGCCCCACATTCCCATGTGTGAGAATGAGGTGTAGTTATGAACGTGAGATATGAGTCATAGTTGATAGTAATTGGTTGCAGGTAAGTGAAGGGAGTGCATTGAATGGAGTAGTTTGTGAAATTAGTGGATTATTTGTAAGAAAATAGCATATGATATTGCATTCACTGACCTTGACCACTTGTGTGAGACCGTTAAATTTCTTGTGGGACTGCCTCTGAGTCCTCAGGACTGAAGTGCTGGTGCTGACCATGATGGCTATGTGCTCCCATCGTCTTCTTAGTATCTGTCCAGAGGACACCCAGCTATCTAAGAAAAGAAGACCCTTCTACTCTGTGCACCTTCTGTATCAAGGTGTCGAGTGCTGCACTGAAGAACCATGGACCATGCTCACTGGTCTGTTGCTCTATTTTTCAAGGTTCTTCCAGTTCCTAATCTCTGCTTTTGTCACTTGCAGCCCATTTTTCAACCAGAATGTACCTTACCATTGAGAAGTGCTGCCTGGCTTTAAGAAGTACAGACAAGGTTTTGGTGGTCCTTGTCTTGCACAAAGTTGGGCTTCCTGCCGAGGCATGCAGCCACTCATTAATGGATTCAACACTGGGCTGCATGCTAATATCATTTAAGTGAGCAGGAAGCCCAAAGGTTATGTATTGACTGTTTTACTTTGAAGTGGCATGGCTTAATCATGCATTGCAATGCACACATCCATTTTATGGAGGCACTTCAATTTTGAGCTCAGCATCTCCAAAATACTTCATTTTGTTTGATTAACCCAAATTGGAAACCTTCCTTTACCTCTGGTGTGGTCCATTTTTATTTGGGTTTCGCATCCACAAACTCCTTCCGAGAAGAGTCAGAAAGAGTAGTGAATCTGGTACTCTTCTCCAAACAAAATGTCATGGAGCCACTTTGCACATTACATAGCAGATATAATGCCCTGAAGACTGTTAGCGACAATAGAATCAATAAGACATATCCTCATGCTCAGTGAGGCAGACAAGACTCTCACAAACAAGAGACATGCAGATTCCTTAAGAATACCTATCTTTCGAAATTCTGAATGCAACACCACAAGACATAGGAATGGAAAAGATGGTAATGAATTGCCTAAAAGCAATTGTAAAACCAAATGCAGTTTTACTTAACCATGAGCCAATGGTGGCGATCTTACCATTGCACCCTGCCGGCCAATGGGTGGGGAGAGCCAGTAAGGAATCATCCCAATTTCTCGCCTCTTGCGATCTTACCAGCATCAGATATCTGGCATGAGCAGCCTTGCACCATTTCCGGTTTGAGGCTGAATAATTGATTTAAATAATCTTTAAATATGTTTTGAAGTGAATTAATGAGCCTGAGACGTTATCTTCCAGCCTCACTTGCCTCTGTGGTCTCACCGGAAAATATTCTCTCCGGCGAGAATCACAGCTGATTCCCAGCAACAGGGACAAGTCATGATGGCCTTGCCGGTAGAACCAAAGGCCATTGAGGCCCCCCCGGAAAGGTTGGGGGAAAGGGGTGGTTGCCCCTTGGGCAATGCCAGCCTGGCACCCTGGGAGCGCCCACCAAGCACCCTGGCAGTGCCAGGGGTCAGGGCCTATTGGCGGGCTGGGCCAGATTGCGGGGGGGGGTGCTGGTCAGTGGGGGGGAGGGGCGCTGCGCACTCTGCATCAGAGATTGGTGGGGGGGATTGTGAGTGGATCAGACTGGCGATTGCAGTGGAGGGGGGGAGTTGGGCCTCTGATTTGCACAGTTTGGGGAGAGGTGAGGGACCGTTCTGGGCGGGGTTGCAAGGTTTATTGTTCGGGTGGGTGGCGGGATCGCAGTAGGCCGTGGGCCCCCGCATTAACTGGGGGGTGCTTTGTGTGAGGCTGGCTGAGAGCAGCAGAGGTTAAGTGACAGGTCTCTGCTGCTCGGGGCCTGCACATGCGCAATTGTGCACTCTCTTGCTCTCAGCTAGCGTTCGGGATTTAAGCCCTGCTCCCCTCCACCTACAGGCGAGAAACTATTTGAGGATTTTTTTCGACTAAATGCAGATTTGAATTCGCCCAAAAAACAGATCAGAAATTCTCCCGTTTTCATGCCCGCCATGGACTTAGAATTTTTTTGGTAAGATCGCCCTCAATGAAACTTTTCTTATGGGGGTTCTAAGCTTTGTCAAAAGACCACAATTCAAAATTGAAGAAAGCTGGCACAAACTTGACAGGCTTTCTTAGCTGTTGGAAGATTCAGGAAGTGGAAAAAGTGTATTGGTTTAAGAGTTGGTGCTGTTCTTTGGTTGTATGCAAGATCCATTTTTGGTGTACGTTAAAGGGGCTATACTGTGTATCTTATCCAAGCATTATCTGACCTATGATTGCTTTGTATTGAAAATCAGTGCAAAAAGGGAACAAAATGTTGTGATAGAAATTGGTATGTGTTGTGCATTTTTTACTAAATCTAGTGTAAGGCTTTAGTAATGTACTTTAGGCTTTAGCAATTTAGTAATGTACATAATCTGTGGAAGCATTGGTTCCCACTGCTAAATTGTTTGGCCCCATTTTCAGACAACCTGAATGACTGCTTAAAATTAGCATTTGGTCCTTTGAATATATTAGTTATGAGCTAATGCATGTTCAAGGACCCCTGACAAAATCTGTTACCAGTGAAGGGGTAAATGCCAGATCGGACCTGCTCAGGATTCTTTAGCCACCTCTGTATCCAACAGCTAAAGGCAAGTTTTAAAAAATAAAACCTTCCTTTGAAACAAGGAGGAGAAATTTTCCCATACAAGTCTTTGTGAAGACCACCCGACTATATCCCCACAGCACACCCCCATTGTTCAGCTTTGTTCTCTTGGACTTACCGGGGGTTCTCTGCCAGCAGGGCAGAAGGTCCTAGATTATTTTGTTAATGTGATCTATCCATCAAGATGCTACCAGCTCACCTCAAATATTTATATGCATCTTGAGGACTAATCTCTATGTCTTTTGGTATCGGTACACATCCAAAATTATTTTAAACTCAAAAGTTCACATTTGAAAGGATTTCCTTTCAGATGCCTGCTAATTGAGTATGCTATGCAGTTTACTGTAACTTTTGTATTCTTTGAATGTATGATTTCTTCAGTTTGCAACATAATTCTTCATAATAATTGCAGAACCTGATGAATAATAGGCTGCAATTTCTGCATGTCAGTTTCATATCTGGAGGAGTGTGAGGATGGTACTTCTATCCCTTGCCACAATCCCACTGTGGCTGTGACTCATTTTGTTGGGGTTCGACTTAATTTTATATGCAAATTGGAATTCTGGTGGAATCTCAACTCCACTTCCAACACTGTTGGGAAGCAATATTTTCAAAATGGCTGCAGTGATGGGAATCCAGTGATGGGCATTCCCAACCTCTCTCCCTTTTTCTGTTGCTCAACTGTCTTGTTACAGCTACTGCTGCTTTGGTGGAATAAAGCCAATCCTTTATACGTTTGCATCCAACTTCAAATGATTCAAAATGTCTGCAGACTATATATCCTTCTGAAGATTACTTCTTTGGAGGCAAAAGAAGTTAAGTTATGTAACAAACATAAGCCGAGATTCATAAAAATCTACTTAATTTGATTTATCAGTTTAGTAGAAAATTTTAGTTTAAAGATATCTTGAGCAGATTTTGTAATGTCCCAATAAAATATTTGTCAATTTTCATTTTTTGTGACACCAGGTTTGTTTAATTTTTTATAGATAGCAATACAGCAAGAGCAAAAGCTACATGCCCAGGAAAATGAAGAATCAACAGAATCGGAATTTCCTGAGGGAGCAGAGCAAGGTCAGAGAATTCATGGAAAGGCAAGTAAATGAAACATCTCAATTATTCTTTATTTGGTCAAGTGCGGCATTAGTTTGATTACAGACATTTGGTTGCTTCTAAAAGTCTTAAATTCCAAATTATTTGCATCCAATTTATTTTCTTTATTATCTTATTAGAAACTTTAATGTATCTGCTTCTATCTGACAGTAATTACCATTCCATCTTGCTGATTCATATTCCCTATTTTCTATAATTAATTACTGACAACATTTATCTCAAATATCTGTGAATCCTTCAACCCCTCAACCCTTGATGTAGCACTTGGAGACTTCCTCAGAACTACTCCCACTCTACTTTTGTAAAAGTACAGAAGAAATGCTGTTTGCTAGTGCTGCACTTCAGAAGTTACGACAATCAAATCAGAACACCTGCAAGAAAATTAGCTGGCTGAAGATTTTTTATTTTTGAGCTTAACTGCAGATCTTTGCAGTGGAAATTTCATAGAGCTGATGACCTTGTCAAGTGCACAACTCTGCAAGACTATTTCCCACTTGTTGCATTACTGAGTTTTTGCCACAATATTTTTGATATTTTAATCAGAAAATTTAAGTGATTGTTTGCCTTTTTCAATTAATGTATAAATATGAAGGAGTTCTTTACTACCACTGTCATGGGCAATGGTTAGATTCTCTTTTGGAGGTGGTCATTGCCTGTCACCTGTGGCATGAATGTTACTTGTCACTTATCAGCCCAAGCCTGGATATTGTCCAGGTCTTGCTGGATTTGGACATGGACTGCTTCAATCTGGTGCATTAACTAGGATAACAGATGGCTTAACCTTGGCCTTACAGAGCCTCACTAATCTATATTAAGTTGCTGTCCAGTAGAATGGTCAGACTGCAATTTGGCCGGCCCATGAAAGGCATAATGGTGAAAGGGGACATGGAAGTTGGGACTCCACTTGAAGTGCTCTCACTTCTCATCCATTGATAATCCTTTTCCCAGTTATTATCCAACATACGGACATCTTTCTTGATGGAGGCAACCCTGCACAGGTACTGGTGGCGCATGGTTTAGCGGTGGCCTTACAGGCTCTGATACCAAGAGGTTATTAGCCAAGAACATTGGCCAAAATTGTAACACTCCATTTTGCTAACCACAGAGCAACCCAAAACTTCTCAGTGATAAGCTGCCTTTATCTGACCGAAATTTTTTATTAATGTTCCAGTTTTTCAAATTATTGTTTAATGTGGTTTAGTTACCATTGACAATATAAAATTTCCTCAGTATTTTGCTTTGCATTAAAATTCTTTCTCGGTATTACAATATTTACAACGGATTTTTTCTTTGTCTTCCTGGTATCCGAGGCAGCAATATGAGCAGCTAATGCTGGATTGATATCCCTTCCTTTTTGTCATCCTCCTCTTCAGATTCACCTGTACTTCTCATCTCCTGACTTACCTATTGCAGTGCTGTGTCGAGTACATGTTATATATCCAAGTGGTTGCATGATTGCTTTAAGAGCCAGTTACATTATTTGATGGCGATGTCATTGGGATGTTTCACAGGCTTCTGTTTAGTTTTATTTCATATGCTGTACAGCCAACAACTTGTACAATAAATGTTGTTATTTTGAATCTACATGTGCAAACCACATATTTTTATTATTGTATAAAACCCTCAATCCCTAATATAGTTAGGATATTAGTGACGAATTAGCATTTTGTTTCATTGAGAACATGACAGAAAGATCCCAAGTTAGAAAAAAGACATTGTGGGTGCTCACATTTCAAATATTAGAAGGCTGTTGAAAATCAGCAACAGGATTTAAGATTAAAGTATCTGTGAAAGAAGACTAAGAAAAGGAAAAAAAGAAAAAAAAGTGTTTCTTACCAGAGAAAAAAAAAATTGGCTAGATTCCAAACTGCAGGGTCCATGTACGTGTTGCAATGTGTAGCAGCATAGCAGGAGACTCACTACACAGTTGAAAAAGGGTGGAAGCTCTTATGTCGTTTCAAAAGATGTGGTTTTCTGGTCAGAAAAGGGTGAGATTCAAGGCAGCATCTGGCATATTTGAAAAGAAGGATGCTCTGCATTATGGTCGGGGCCTTTAAAACCAAAAGTAAACACATCAAGTTAACCAGAGTAAAAAGGAGAGTTAAAAAATACTCTGAGCAGTCTCAAGTCATTGGTGCTTGCAAAAGAAATGATGGGTCAATTAGAAGCCATGGGTCCTTTCAATGAAGAAAATGAATCACTTCATTTCCTGTGCAGAGCTCCTATGCAGAGTATTTTCAGTGCTTTGTGGAAGTAAATAAAATTGCAATAAGTTGCTCATACCCAATTTTCTCAGTACAATAGGAAGTAAAACCTTCAATTTGATCTGGTAATGCATATTTAAATATGCTAATCAGACTTGCACCCTTTCGGGGTGTGAACTGGTTCACACCATTAGGAAAGGGCCAGGAGACTCAAACTGTTTGGCACCGGGTGTGAAATGGATTTTTAGGCCTGCACGCTACTTTTTGGGACTGGCGAGAGCTCCTCATGGCACAGTCGGAGAATCGCCCCCAGGGACTTCATGTTATCCAAGAAACCCTTGAAACAACAACAGCATTACTATTGTAAGATCAGCAAATTTCTGGGACCTTACTAGCCTTTTGTGGATTCTACTCCACTACTGGATTTAGCTGAGAAACGATCAGAAAAAAACCCAGCTCTGTTGCAAGTGTTGGGTGCTCATCCATTCAACTGACAGCTGCACTTATGACAGGAAACATATGGACATCACTAATGCTAAAAGATCAGAAGATCTTTCAGAGAGAATCAAAGTTACATACATAATTTTATTCCACTTAACAATGTTTTAATTATTTCAGTGTGTAATTCTTATCAACATTCACTGTTTGAACTCTATGACTAAGACAATCACCTACTTTTCCTTTACAGCCTCTTTCTAATGGTTCGATCGACCTTAATGATAAAATTAGTCAAGTTATGGAACTACAGGAATTACTGGAAAAACAGAATTATGAGATGACGCAAGTAAAAGAACGGCTGACAACATTGTCTGGTCAGTTAGCTGAAATGGAACAGGATCTAGAAACAGCCAGAAAGGATCTGATTAAATCAGAAGAAATGAGTACTAAATACCAAAGGGATATCAGAGAGGTAGGAAAATAAAAAGCATTTGCTATTAAAAGAACTCTTTTTCCTTCATGTCACCTTTGGTTCTTCTAACTAATCACCTTAAATCTGTGTTTGCTTTTTCATGACCCCTCTGCCAAAGGGAAATTTATCGCTATATGGACTCCTCATGGTACTGAACATCACGACCAAACCTTATCTCCTCTGAGAACAACTACGGTTCTTCAACATATTCTCATAAGTGAATTTTCCCATCCCACCCACCACGGGACTCGTAGTAGGCATGACACGGACCATGCAAAGATCCGTTGACCTCAGGCGGGTTTTTCAGTCTTGGAGTGAGTGCAGCCAGAAAATCCTGCCCAAAGTCTCTAATCATTGGAATCATTCTTATGAATTTTTTCTGTGCCCCTTTTAAAGTCTTTGTAGCCTTCTTAAAGTGCAGTGCCTAAAATTGAACATACAACTCCAGTTGAGGCTGGAACAAACAATGTGTGATTTTACCAGGGGTTGGGATTACAGTCGGTGGAGCGGAGCTCACTCAGTTCAATAATTCACAGTAATCCAGATACTATAAAGGTGAATGTTTACTGATATCTCTTCAGACACTCACCAAAAGAGAAAGAAAGAGGAAATAAATGTCTAGCTCTTCTTTGAGCCTAACTTTTTATACAGTTTCATACACAGTAAATCTTTCCTCTCCAAAGCAGCCGCACCTCATTCACAAATGGATTTCTCTCTTCTGTCAGTACTCAGTACATTGCTTTATCAAAAGCCTTTTGGAAGTCCAAATCATAATAACTACATTACCCCATTTAACCTTCTCTGTTACCCAATCAAAAAACTCCACCAAGTTAAACAAGACTTGCCTTTAACAAACTGAGAACTGTCAGCACAACATTGGCCACCTCAAATTCTCTGCTCCACTCACTCACTCAACCTGCCCTCTGAACTTGCAGCACTCCATTCTCTCAGGTCCAACCCTGACCTTGTGGTCAAATCTGCTGACAAGGGTGATACCGTTGTCTGGCATACTGACTTCTACCTCATAGAGACTGAACACAACCTGTCAGACACTTCGAACATTCTCAGACATTTTTCAGCATTTTCTCTTTTGCTCTCAGATACTTCCTCCTACCTCCACCTAGACCATGACTCAATCACTGATCTCAAGCCATTGTTTCCAGGATTATCACTGACTTCATTGGCTCGGCAGATCTTCACTTCACAGCTTCCAACCTTCTGGTGCCTCAACCTTGCTCAGCCTGCTTCTGCTTCCTTCCCAATATCCAAAAAGAGGACCACCCATGTAGACCCATGGCATCATCCTGTAACTGCTCCAAGGAACTCATTTCTTCCTATCTTGACTCGGTCCTTTTGCCCTTGGCCAGCCTCTTCCCACCTACATTTGTGATTTCTCTCATGCCCTATGCCATATCCACAATTTCAAGCTTCTTAGTTCTTCTTCATTACAAGTATCCAATCCCTCTACACCTCCATCCCCCACCTGGAGCATCTGAGGGCTCTCAGCTTCTTCTTTGAACAAAGGCCTAAACAAGTAGTCCACCACCATTTTCCTTTGCCTGACTCAACTTGTTCTGTCACTCAACGATTTCTCCTTTAACTTGTCTCACTTCCTGCAAATAAAAGATATGGCTATCAGTACCTGCATGGGATTCAGTTATGCCTGTCTTTTTGTGGGATATGTGGAACATTCCTTGTTCCTGTCCTCCACAGGCCCACTTCCACAACTCTTTTGCCATTACATCAATGACTGTATCAATGCTGCTTCATGCTCTCTTATGTACCTGGAAAGATTTATTGATTTGTTTTCCAATTTCTACCCCTCTCTCACCTTCACAAGGTCCTCCTCTGACACTTCCCTCCCCTTCCTTGACCTTGCTGTCCCCATTTCCAGTGATAGACTGACCACCAGTATTCATTACAAGGCCACCAACTCCCAAAGCTACCTCGACTGCAGCTGCTCACACTCCGTTTTCTGTAAAGACTCCATCCCATTCTTCCAGTTTCTCTGCCTCTGTCAAATCTTTTGCAATGATACCACCTTTGAAAATAGCACTTCTGACATGCATCCCGTTATCCTTAACCAAGATTACCCACCCCCGTAGTTGACAGGGCCCTCAACCAGGTTTGACCTATTTCCCACACCTCTACCCTCACCTCTTCCTCTCCCGACAAGAACAATGATAGTGCCCCCGTTGTCCTAATTTTCAATCCCACCAGCCTTTGCATTCAAAGGATCAACATCTGCCATTTCTGCCAATTCCAGCATGATGCCACCACAAAACGCATATTCCCCTCACTGTCCCCTGTCAGCATTCCACAGGGACTGCTCCCTCCTTCACATTCTGGTCCATTCCTCCATTATCTCCCAAAGCACTCTCCTCTACATTAGGGAGACTAAATGCGTACTGGTTGGCAGCTTTGTGGAACACCTTCACTCAGTCTGCAAGCATGATCCCAACCTTCCTGTTGCTTGCCATTTCAACTCAGCATCTTGTTCTCATACCCACATGTCTATCCTTGGCCTTTTGCAAAGCTCCAATGAAGTCCAACACAAACTGGAGGAGCAGCACCTCTCTTCCAATTAGACATGTTACAGCACTCAGGAATGAGTTCAACAACTTTAGACTGTGACCTCTCTCCTCCATCTTGACCCTTTTTTTGTCCAAAATGTTTTTTCCCAATACAAACCGCCACCCCCCGTGCCCGCACCCCCCCCCCCCCCCCCCCCCCCGCCCCCGCCCCAGGGCCACCTGTCACCTGTTCATTAGTTTTTCTTTCTTAAGCACTGTCCTTTGTTCTACCATTAACACATTCTAATATCTTACCTTTGTGCCACTACTAACACTGTATAGCCTTTCACGCTGCCATTAACACTTCTTCTGTCCTGTGACGTATACATCTTTATTGTAATCTCTCCGAGCAGACACCTATCACTGACCTTCTACTCTGCTCCAGCTGTTCCAACCCCTCTTATACAGTATCTAATCATTTCTCCCTCTAGTTAAAAGAAGAGTTATATGGGCTCTAACCCTTTTTGAATAAGAGAGTAACATTTGCAACTTCCCAGTCCTCTGTAGCACCTTCCCGCTTAACTGAAGAGGATTGGAAGATTATTGTCTGCACCTTTGTATCCTTTCAGTTTACACCCTTATTTCCCTTAGCATCTTCAGGTGCTTTCGATCTGGTTCCAGTGAACTATCAACTTTAAGTGCAGCCAACTTTCTATTATTTCTTCGATCTCAATTTTTAGCCCATTCAAATTGTATTAACGACCCCCCTCGCCGTATATTGAGCCTGAGACGTATTTTCAAACTTCACCAGTGGGATGTCACATTGGCGTGGGTTTAGGGCAGGTTCATCCAGACGTGAAGCTGTCATGGGGATCCTCCCAGGGTGTAAATTTATTGGACCTGGCCAGCCTGGTTCCCACTGCAACAGGCTGTATTAAACTCCTTCCATCATCCAGGGAGCTCTGGCTTTGGTTGCCCTATTCTTCTCCCTGTTAAATGTACCTCGACTATACCCAAACTATTTCTTTCCATTGCAGTTTTGCCTGCCAATCTTTCACTCCAACTTACCCAATGCAGGTCCATTCTTGAGCCACTTAAATTAGCCATCCTATGATTAAATATTTTTGCTCTAGATGGCTCCTTGTCGTTTCCCACAGCTAATCTAAACCTGATGATACACTAATGAGTGTTACCTAATGATCCCCTACTAACCTAATTCCCCAGAAAAGGTCTGCCAATGCCTTCTTCCGTGTTGGGTTGAAATGTACTGATCAAAAAAATTAGAATTTTTTTCTCTCTGCCCTGTACACAATTGCTATCCCAGTTTAGATTAAAACAACTTTTGTTTGCAAAAAAATGTCTAAAGTTAAAGCAAAGTAAAATTAGTTTTATTGATTTTCCACAGGTGATTGCTCAGAAAGAAGATATGGAAGAAAGGATAACTACATTGGAGAAGCGATACCTTAATGTGCAAAGAGAGTCAACTTCATTACATGACATAAATGACAAACTTGAAAATGAATTGGCAAATAAGGATGCATTCTTACGCCAGGTTCAGTAAATTTGTCAATGACATGTTAATCTATGAATGAGAGGTCACTTTCATCATCAACTTTTGAAAATGTTCAACGTTGAAGAGGAACATACCAGCATATACCATCTACTTCCTTGCCACTGCTGAAATGTCTTTATCACTAATAAGTTGTATGAAATATAATATTTTCACAGATGCCATTTTAAATGGTGCTTTTTAACAATTCAGTAAAACCATTGAGGCACCCTCTCCCTGAAGCTGCAGCCTCAGTAATGGCTACTGCTAACAGTGATGCCATGGGTTTTTGATTAGGCAGAGAACATTGCATCTTTTTAAAGAGAGATCAGGTACATATTTGAAGTAAAGGGAAGAATAGGGCTGTGGTTTGAGCAAAATACTCACACAATCATCATTCTGATATGTGGAAATGCTTAATTTGCCTCCATTAGGATCCTTTTACCCTGTTTCCTGCCCAGTGGCTGGCCAGAATGAGAGGGTTACAGCTGCTGAGTAAGAAAATCTTCAGCACAAGGTAGCTGCTGAAGAGCGCTGTGCCCCTAACTGTTAAAAAGATCAGGGACTCAGAGTACAGCCACAAAAGAATGAGAAAGAGAGGATGACAGTGACTGATCACAAGGTAGGAACAGATCACCTGGAGGGAGAGATTATGAAGGGAATCTGGAAATCACTGGGGGCAAAGGAGTTAGAGATCAGTGGAGTTTCTGATCACATTTTCTGATCACATTTTCCAGCTCTGTTCCTGTCATGCCAGGGCCAAAGATTCCATCCTCTGCAACTATCTCTTTTGGAACTCTGTGGTTTAGTCCTGGGTCCTGGGGATTTCTCAACTTTTGGCCCCTTAAGTTTCTCCAACACTTATTCTCTGTTGATAATAATTGTCTTAAATCCTTCACTGTTTTTAGCTCCTTTGTTACTCTGTTTCTGGTATGCAATTTGTGTCCTAAGAAGACAGACACAAAACATATCTCTAATGTTTCCTCATTGCCCATGATAAATTTTCCTGTTGCTACCTCTAAGAGACCAATGTTTACTTTAGCTATACTCTTTGTTTATATAGTAAAACTCTCTACAATCTATTTTTGTATTTATGGCAAGTTTCTCCTCAGATTCTATTTTCTCACTTTTTGTTGCCATTTCCTGATTTCTAGAATATGCCCAATCTTCAGGCTTACAATATTCTTTGCAACATTATACGCTCAGTTAACATTTTACAGGTGTTTACCAAATGCTACCCAAATAGTTCTCCAATATTGTTTAAGTCATAGCTCATAAATTTAAATTTAAAACATAAATATGTGAATGAGCATGCCGTGGCAATGGTGCATCTGATTTGTTTTAGAGCTTTGAAAATGCACCACACAAACAAAACTAATGAAGTAATGCCTTGCTATCCATAAAAAGTGTTCTTTATTACTCATTATTGTTTAAATACATAAAATTAAGGCCACTCTGTTTCAATAAGTAAAACTGGTAATTTCCTCTTCAATGTATTGTATATTGGGGGATGGTTAGCTCAGTTGACGTGTTTCAGAATTACAGTAATAGTACAGGTTGGATTCCAATTCCGGCTGAGGTAAAATTGGGACCTGCCTTCTCACACTATCCTTGAGAGTGGAAGGCAACGCCAAACCACCATTAACAAAACCTGCCAAGAAAACAGCTCGGTTTGAAGCATCAACAATGAACCAAGGACCTGGCTTTGGGATGGATGAATGAATATTATACATCATCAGGCAGCTGTTTTGGTTTCCCAGTTGTATTAGTGGTTCTCTTTGATTTTATATTCTATTATTGCGGTTCATCTTTTTAGAATTCAGTGGTAGGGTTAGATTGTTATTGTGTTGTGAGACATTCTTGAGAGAAGAATATTTCTTGTAGATCACAAAATATGAATTGTTTGATTCTTCCACATTTTACGATAGCATTGCACAGACATTGCCAAGTTTGACAGGATCCAAAAGTTATCTGTCATTTGAATTTTTTTTACTTGCACCGTTCTGAAACGTCAGTGCATAACAGTAACAGATCTTTCTGGGTCAGGAGCTTGTGTTCCATATTTGACAGTCACTTTTCAGTCAGGAGTCAAAAAGAGGATCTTCCACCCCCGGTACACAAAAGATTTGTCTAGTTGAGACCAGAAACCACTCTGTAAATTCTTCTCATTTTGCCTTTATAAAACTTTAGTGGAAATCTTGTCAGTGAGAATCCTCTTCAGGTCACATAAAAGGTCCACCTTTATCAAGCAAAGATGACCTATCCTGGAAAAGAGAGATGAAATAGTTGAAATCTTTTTAAACTTTGGTCCCTGGGTGGGCCTCAGGCATACCCAAACTGAACAGATATCTGGTGCTCCACTGCTATGTGTCTGTGTAAATAATTTTGGTCAACCCTGATAGTTTTTGTGAATACATTCCTTAGTTTGGGTCAGAGTATAGGGCTTTGGACATTTTCAACCAATGAAGTGGGATGATTGGAACTTTTGTCTCAGGGTCTTTTGCACTTAGAATAAATCCAAGCTACAGTATAGTGCAATGTAATTGATATATTGTTAACATTATTCTTAATATTCACATTCATCAAAATACCAAGCCAAAAGTATTCTTTGTTATTAACCCTTAGATTCAATGCATTAAGACTTGATCAGTAAATGTTTTGAATAGATTTGCAATTCTAAATTTTAAGAAAATAACTTTTCATAATTATAATAGTGCATGTCATCTTTAAAATGGATGGTAAATTACAGGAAAAAGTTATAAATTGGATAATATTTGTAATCTGTTAAATAAATTTGAGATTTGCTTAAGGGTAGATAATTATAGATTATTTACAAATATTAAACTTGCAAATTAAATGATGTAGAAAAAAAGTACTTTCAGAGAATCACTTAAATTCAAATTCTGCATTTCTGTTACATGGGAATTTAGCTAGAAGATAAAAATAGACAGTTGCAGGAACGTCTAGAACATGCTGAACAGAAGCTACAGCAAACAATGAAGAGAGCAGAAACATTACCTGAAGTAGAAGCTGAACTTGCCCAGCGTATTGCAGCCCTGACAAAGGTAAATGCATTGATATGAAGATAATTTTAATCAAGACCTTATTATATTGTGCTAAGAATTGTGCCATACAACCCCCATCCCACCCCTCCACAAAGAATATCGTTAACTTACTGGGTAAATTATTTTTAAAGGTTTTAAAGAAACCATTACACACTGTTTCACATTGGTTGTATTGTAAACTGTCGTACATCAAAATGGACACTTTTTGAACATTGTTCATGTAACTACTTATATGTCGGAAAGATGAGTTCTGGTGGATGTCTCAAATGCTTGACTCCCTCCCCAAAATATCTCAGCGTCCTTGACCTTGTCACACATACTCAATCAATTGGTAGGATCTTCCAGTGATAGAATGGAACCACATGAAATGCAGGCCTTGCTGCATATCATTAATTCTATTTCTTAATGAGTTCCTAAATTGAACGATTTGTACAATGAATTGAAAGTTAATTGCACTGCAGCATACATTCTATACTACATCTCCAGAGATGGAGAGAAAAAAAATCAGAGAAGTAATCAACAATCAGACCTAGACAAGCGGACAATCCTCCAAATAAATATTGGAAAGACCGTTTGGTTTCTGATACAAATCCTGTTTATTGGCCACCAAATGTTTGAGACTGAACCAGTTGGTTTATAATTCTTGTGTCATTTTTGTCTGAGATTAACTTATTTACAATTACAAAATTTAGAAGATTATTATATTTTGGGACTGTATCTTCAAATCTAGAGTAAATTGGGAGTCATGTGACCTCTTTATAAGTCTGCCTGGCATTAAACCTGGGCATTTTGAATGCTGCTAAGAGAAGCAAGGTAAGAAATAACAGACGCTCTGACCATAATTTTCCTATCTTCTCTGGCTACAACTGTAGTGCTGGAGGGATGGAGGACAGACACTTTGTGCTGTGCTTAAAAAGCAAGAAAAGAATAGACTGAATAATTTCAGGCTACTCAGCCTTATGTAGAAATATAGAAAATTTGGAAGGGGGCTATTTGGCCCGACATGCCTGTATCAGCCTAATTCCACTTTCCCATTCTTGGTTTGTTACATCACATTGTGTGCATATTCATTTTTTAAAATTGTAAGGAGGGTTTCTGCCTCTTGCATTCTTTTAGGCAGTGAGGACAGAATGTTCTGAACTTGTCCCTGTGGAACCATCAGCAAGTCAAGGATCCAGTGAAATCTTCAATGGGCTTTATCATGGCTCTTTAATTGGGTCATTGCATTAACATCCTACATCTGGGTTCTTTGACCAATCAGGGAGGATGGGCAGAATCATGACCAGATGTATTATTGAAGGATTTTTATTCAGAGGGAATCTGGTCACAATAATAGTTACCAATCTAGCACCGCAAAGGATGAAACTTTATCATGAATGAAGCCAGACATGAGAAGGCTAGGCCCCAGCCCTCAAACTCGTTTCTGGATATAATGATGGAAGTAGTCAAGGCCAGCAGGAAATCCTCTTTTCCGAGGATGGGAGGAGAAAGCCAGCTAGTCTGACCAAGGAGTTATGACTGGAGATTGCTGAGGCTGTCAACAGCCAAATAGTGGTGCCACGAATCTGGATCCAGGGCCATAAGAAGATTCAATTAGCTCATTAGAATTGGCAAGGTGAACAGCTTTGAGTTGGCAGCCATTACTCTCTCACTCTCTCGCGTTCTCCTGCATAACACTCCTCTGACCAACTCACCTTACAGTTACACACATTTATTTATCCACAGATGACTCCTCAAAGCTTCATCTCAGACACACCACTCACACTCACCGTCGTCCGATTGCACTTTCATACACATTCCTCACAGTCACACTTTTTCAAATGTCATCATTCAATCATCATGCTTCTCACAGTCAGAACTCTATGCCTTCTCTCTCATTTCAGAAGGGGAGGCACAGAACTAGGGGTGGATATGCAGCCATTGCCAATTGGATCATGATGGAGAAAGACAGTGAAATCAGCAGGTTGGCACGTATTGGGAAAGCTGGTCAGAATCCTGTACCATCTCTTTAGGGGAGCCCCGCCACATCTTGTTCTATTCAAGCACTTGATGATAGGCTTTCCCTTACAATCAAGGACCATCAGGCTGGAAGTCCTGCTCACTGAGAGTTGCCAGCCAACCAGATGTCATTATCTCTATTGAATGTCAGCACTATTAGGGAGGCGGTGGCTGCTACAGTGTGGCACCCAACCTAGGCCAAGGATCGTGAATGGATTGCAGGCCAGAGGTGTGCGATGACAGGAGGTGAGTCACGGGGTGAGGGTTACAGGGAAGCGAGGGTAACAGGAAATCAGAGCAAGGGCAGGGGTGGCTCTCAGCAAACCTACCCTTTCCTGACACCCTCAATCAGGTACTGAGTGCCTTTGAATTGGGACACCCCCACCCTGGGTGCCTGTGAGGAAACTTGCCAGGGTTTGCTTCTTGTGTTCTCTACATGGCAAGTTTCTTGTCTGCTGCAGGTTTGAAACCGGCGGTGGCATGATGAGCCCTTTTAAAGGACTCAATTGGGAGTGGGGCAGGAAGACTGTGCACAGGCTTTCTTGCTGAGAACTTAGTCAGAGTGGAGGTTGGAAGGCAGCAGACTCTCCACCCTCGCACTAATCAAATGCCTCCCTGCTGCCAAACTCGCCACAAGAGAGGACACCAAATTCCTCCCGTAGGTGAGCAAGAGCAGGTGCTGGAGATAGAGATAGTAGTGGTGAGTTCCCAGTGGAGGGAGCTGGACAATCCATTCTCTGCTCAGCTGGACATAGGTGCTGTGCCTCAGGGGCCATCCACGAGGAGGGAAATTCTGAAGCAACAGAGGAAAATATCAGCAGGTTGGCACAAGTATTGGGAGAGCCGGCAAGAACCCTGTATCACCTATTTTAGGGGAGCCCCGCCACCTCTTGTTCTATTCAAGCACATGAAGGGCCAGTGGTGGGTTTTCCCCCAAGATCAAGGACCATTGGGCTGCAAGTCTGGCCCACCACTTCTGTCTGCATTTACTGAGGCCATGCACATTCTTCGAATGAGGTCAGACAAGGATCAGTTCTGATAAAAGTTCATAGACCTGAAATGTTGGGCTGAGTTTTTGTGGAGTCGTGGAGACTGGATGTGGTGTGGATTCAGATGTTCCACCCCCATTTCTGAAATACCAATTTCACCAGTAGGGGAAAGGTGGTGGTGTGTGACTCCTGAATCAGTTGGCCATTCAAACAGACCCCATTTTTGCTGCAACAAGGGCTCGCTACTGCCGTGTGGGAGTAACAAACTAACACCTCGCAAACATGCAGCAAAGTATTCTCCAGCTCTTGGCTTGCACAAAAGTGCAGGTGGGCCCCAAGGAGGATAGATAAAGGGCATATGTAAGTCGGACTCTCCTTAAGGCATTTATGGAGAATTAGATGAAGGAAACTAGAATGGAGTAGAACATAGAACAGTACAGCACTGAACAGGCCCTTCGGCCCACGATGTTGTGCCGAGCTTTATCTGAAACCAAGATCAAGCTATCCCACTCCCTATCATCCTGGTGTGCTCCATGTGCCTATCCAATAACCGCTTAAACGTTCCTAAAGTGTCTGACTCCACTATCACTGCAGGCAGTCCATTCCACACCCCAACCACTCTCTGCGTAAAGAACCTACCTCTGATGTCCTTCCTATATCTCCCACCATGAACCCTATAGTTATGCCCCCTTGTAATAGCTCCATCCACCCGAGGAAATAGTCTTTGAACGTTCACTCTATCTATCCCCTTCATCATTTTATAAACCTCTATTAAGTCTCCCCTCAGCCTTCTCCGCTCCAGAGAGAACAGCCCTAGCTCCCTCAACCTTTCCTCATAAGACCTACCCTCCAAACCAGGCAGCATCCTGGTAAATCTCCTCTGCACTCTTTCCAGCGCTTCCACATCCTTCTTATAGTGAGGTGACCAGAACTGCACACAATATTCCAAATGTGGTCTCACCAAGGTCCTGTACAGTTGCAGCATAACCCCACGGCTCTTAAACTCCAACCCCCTCTTAATAAAAGCTAACACACTATAGGCCTTCTTCACAGCTCTATCCTAGGGTAGAGGGTTATGTTGGTAGAGTTGGATGCATAAAGACGGGAGGAGGCTCAAGTGGGCATAAATCCCAATATGGACCAGGCCATTTCTGTGCTATTACATTCTAAATAATTATGTATATATATATGGGACAAATTAACCAGTCAGTAAGCCTGTTTGCATTTGTGGAACCTTACTATGTGAAAATTGGCCGCTATATTTCTCTATGCAACAAATTTAAGCAATTGGCTGCAAACTGCTTTTTGATGCTATGAAGATGTGAAAAACACTACATTAATGCCAGTTCTTTTTTCTAAAATCTCCTGCCAAGAATGTAGAACTCACTACCACAGGAAGTGGTTGCAGTGAATGTTGGTAGTATGGATGCTTAGAAGGGGAAACTAGGCAAACATCTGAGGGAGATGGTTATGATGATAATTTAGATGAGAACTTATGGGGGGAGTTTCGAGTGGAGCATAAATAATGGCATCGACTGCTTGGGCCGAATGGTCTGTTTCTGTACCGTTTCTGTACCATATATGCTATGAACTACCTATATCCTATGTAATATTCTATGTAAAATTAAACAATGTAACTGGGAACGTGCTTAAGGAAATTGCCCATTTTTAGGCTTTGTGTGATGTGAGACTGAATTTCTGGGCTATGGTGTCAGTCTTGCATCAGTTTGCACTCTTGCCTCTGATTCTGAAGGTCATGGGATTAAGCACTACTTCAGAACCTTGAGCACATAATTCAGTCTGGTACTTTAGTGCAATACTGAGAGAGTGCTGCATTTTGGATGAGATTTTAGACCAAGATCTAAGCTTCCCTGTCAGATGGGTGTAAATGATCCCATGTTAAGGAAGAGCGAACCAGTATCCTTCCCAAAATTATCCCTTATTAACAATAAAGCGCTTTGATCATAAGACCATAAGAAATAGAAGTCAGAATTGGCCATTTGGCCAGTGAGTCTACTCGACGTACTGATTTTATGAAAGTCACTTTTTTTGTACAAGTTTTCTTTCTGTAGGGAAATAGAACAGTAATCTAATCACGAATTGAACACAAGTAAATATTAAATAGTTCATATACAGTGTCCTATGTCCTGCATATGATCCTTGAAAGCAATTGTAGATTTTTTATGTTCTATAATGCACATTGTTCAAAGTCGAATGGGCATTTTGGTCTATTTATGACCCTGCAGTAGTTGTCAATGTGAATACCAACTATCCAAGCATCCTGTGGTGTGTACATTTGCAGAGAAACAATAATTTACAAAAGCAAAATACTGCAAATGCTGGAAAATAGAAAATGCTGGAGATACTCAGCAGATCAAGCGGCATCAATGAATAGAGAAACAGAGTTAATGGGTGGAATTTAATGGTCATGGTAGTGGACCTGCCCACCAGCTGGAGAGCCAGTGGCAACCCTGCCACAACCATTTCCAGGAGCCCTGTCAGGACTAAATCCCAATCAGGCAGTCTGCTGGTTGCGGTTAGGGTTCGCAACTTCTGCAAGGGAGCTGGCCACTTAAGGACCTCAACTGGTGTCCAGGCAGAAGTCAATCTTGATGGGCTCTCCATCATAGTTTTCTCATCCCATTTCCTGCCCCCACCACTTTCCAGCCTGCTCCTAGGGGGAGTATTAAATTCTGCCCAATGTTTCATAAACAAATGTTTATTATAAATAAATTGCAATTTATTACAGGAAAATTCTACATAATTTGGATGTAATAAATTTTATTCACAGAGGGGAATGGACTGCTTTCTCCCCCATAAACTTGCATGAAACCTTTGCTTACCTTTTGAACTTTCAAGAGAAAAATCAATTACAGAAACAAAATGCATTTTTGCAGCAACATTTTGATATTGGTTTAAATTTAAGACTCTGTAAATTACTTACATATGTGATTGTTTTAATATACCTGTCATGCTTTTGAAAGTACTATTGGTTTGTGCAGTTAGTGTTTGGCCTTTAGTCATTCTTTTTGTTTCAAACATTATGTGCTGTATTTTATTCAGCGTTTGTATCTTTAGTTCTGATTTTTCGATTTGTCCCTCTTCTTTTCCTTGACTTGTCAGTCTGACCCAACCTCTTCTACCTCATCTGATGATTATCCCTATATTTTGGAAGCAAAACTGCAAGAAATGGTCACCATACTTAGGAAGGTAGTCTTGCTGGTTGATAATTAGATTTTTTTTCACAATTTATCATTGTTCAGTTCTATGCTTGACAAGCTTTATTTGTTGAAAATAGCAGGATTGTGGTTTAACCATGAAAATCCAGCATGTTGTTACATATGGCTGAACTCATCATTCATGAAAATATTTTTGAAATCAATAATGAAGTACTGCTGATGCTGAGGTGTTATAGGCTTGACCAGTCCACAAATGTTAAGCAATGCTCTCTAGCTGCCTGCTTAATTCTGAACATGAGTCCACAGACAGCAAAGGCTTGAGCTTGGCTTGTTTTTTCTTGATTAAATGAAACACGTGTGGGTATATTAGCTTGATAAAATAAAAGTGAGATCTATTCAGCTTTTTCAATTTATGTTATAGGCAGAAGAGAGACATGGCAGTATAGAAGAACGTTTGAGGCACTTAGAGACTCAGCTTGAAGAAAAGAATCAAGAACTTCAGAGGGTAAGAATTGAGAATATGATACTGAGAATGCTAGATAATCCTGTATTAGTTATTTCAATTATTACTCATTGTATTACTTGCTAAAATGGGTCCTTATGTAAATGGTGATGAATTGGTTGTTTACGCTCTCAAGTCTTACTATCGTGCTGACTACACTGCATTTTGAAATTAATTTGTGGCTCTTGTGTAACACCAAAACTTGAGATGTTTTGACAGCACAACTTACATGCTTATGCATAATTGGAAGCAAAGGCAATATCATGGATATGCGGTGCCATATTTTCCTCTGGGCTTTGGAAAACTGACTTGCGCACTTTCATGGCTTGTGAGTCTCATGCCAAATCCACATGTGACTGTAGGCATCATTTTTGTCTTTTCACATGGGAGTTAAGCTCACAATGCAGATTGTGAGCCATACTGGAGTGTGTAAGGAGCATGGTTGGGGAGGTGGGCCAGTTAGAAGGCTCACTTTGGTTCCCCAATACAATACTGCAGTCTCTATAACAGCATTTGAAGGCACTTTGAACTTTACGCCTCCCCCCCCCCTCACCCCCCTGAACCCAAACCCAATGCCAGCCATGCACTTTCAGATCGCCCATGCCATCCTCAGATTACGCATCCCATCTTTTATGTCCCCCATATATACTCCATAGCCATTCACCCAGCAGGGTGGCACGATGGCACAGTGGTTAGCACTGCTGCCTCACAGCGCCAGGGACCCAGGTTCAATTCCGGCTCGGGTCACTGTCTGTGTGGAGTTTGCACTTTCTCCCCATGTCTATGTGGGTTTCCTCCAGGTTCTCCGGTTTCCTCCTATGGTCCAAAGATGTGCGGGTTAGGTTGAATGCTAAATTAACCCTAGTGTCAGGGATATTAGTAGGGCAAATGTGAGGGGGTGCAGGCCTGGCTGGGATTGAGATCGGTGCAGACTTGATGGGCCCAGTGGCCTCCTCCTGCACTGTAGATTCAATGATCAATAATTCTCAGATTCCATGCAATATCAATGGAAAATATTTTAAATTCCTCAGGAAAAAAAATAAACCACTCACCATAAAATAAAAGCCTCCATGTTGTTAAAAAAAACTGCCATGTGAAAAAACCTTCTAATACTTGTAACCCTATTAACTTTTGTCAACAAACCAGAAATCACATCAAAAGAACAAATTGTTATCACAAATTCTTGAAACTGTCATTTGGTCTCAGATGAATGGAAATCCTACTGTGCTCAAACCTTTTAACACTTACCAAGCGTGGCTAATGGCTGCTGTCCAAATAATAGACTGCTCTCTTGGATGGAAAGAACAGAAAGTAGTGATTTCAATTTCAAGACCAATTGTCAATCAATGAAAGGGGACAGGTGGTGAGGTTTTTTTCAAGTGTCAAAACCAATTTCTTTTTAATGATATAGAATCATTTAAATCACAGTAGAAATGATGACAGCACAGGCTGACAGGATTGTACATTTTTTCCTGCATTCTTGTGCTTTCTCCAATGCAAAGTACTGTAGCACCTGTGAACAAATGCACAAGGTTAATCAATTTAAGCTCAATTTACCTTTAAAGGACAGATCACTATTATGAATCACTGCATTAAAAACACATCTACATTACAATACAGCACTTAGCAACATCCAAAAGTATGAATGCACTTTACAATTATCTTTCAGAATCCTCCAAACTGCTGAGATATTATTCATGAACTCTCAAACTGGGCATGCTTTTAGTGGATTTCTAAAACTCTACAACAGCAAACAAAAATGTTGCATGGGAGGAAATCTGATTTTCACCCTATTTAAAATGGAGAACCCAACCTCAATGGGGAAATGTGATGATTCGCACATTGAAATGCACCACCTCACCCAGCAAAAAATTCAGCACATGGTTTATATGAGACCTCTCAAGGTTTTGCTGCTGGTGGGTAGGAGACTACTTTGTTGTATGGTGGCTGCTGGGATGTAAATTAGGAGAGAGATGCAGATTGTCAATGAAAGGATTTGGAAAGAAAATTGTGAGAGATATGCTCAAAGTCAGGCAATCACTTGTCGCTTGGTTTCCTATGAATTAAATAAGTCGTAAACCTACATGGATACTGCCCATGTGGTAGGCGTCATTACCAATACTGTACTATCAATAGAACATGAGCACAAACCCTAGAAAATTGCAAAAATAGCGGTTTTATATTTTAAAGTGTTGCAGGTTGATTTAAGAATTGATGACATGATTTGATGGTGATGTTATTAGGGTGTTTGCACTGACTCCTGTTTTACTTTCAGTTAGTACTCTGCACAGGCTAGAATAAATTTGTTGTTGTTATTTTGAATCCATGTGTGCAAACCACATTCTTTTCTCTTTGTTAAAACCCACAACCCCTAACATAGTTAGGACATTACAGAAAGAAAATTGGCGATGAGTCGGGATTTTGTTTCATCAAGAACATCAAGCAACGATCCTAAGTAGAGGAAAGAAGATATTGTGGGTCCTCACATTTCCAAAATTAGATGGCTGGGGAGAAGCAACAACAGGAATAAAGATTGAAGGGCCAATGCAGGAAGACAAGTAAGAAAAAGCTCTCTGTGTGGTTTCAAAAGAGGGGGTTTTCTGATCAGAGAAGGGTGAGATTCAGGCAGAACCTGGCATATCTAAATAGAGGGATGCTTTGCTGTACAGTTGAGGTCGTTGGAAAAAAAAACATCAAGTCAACAATCTCCAGGGTAAAATCGGGTATACTGGGAAGACAGTAAAAAATATATATACTGAACAGTCTCAGGTTGCTAATGCCTGCAAGAGAAATGATGGGTCAATTAGGATCCATGGAGCTTTTCAGTGAAGAAAAATGCAGTATGGTGTTCCTATGCTGAGCTTTTTCAGTGCTTTGTACAAGTGAATAAAATTGCAAACGAGTTCTCATACCAGCTTTTCTCGCACAAATGGAAGCAGAACCTACAATTTGTTCTGGAATTTGGTTCATCAAGCAAAGCCAGGAATCAAAACTTACAATGTCTTGATACAGATCCTTGAAAAGCATTACTCTCCAAAGCCATTGATCATTGCGGAATGGTTCAGATTCCAACAAAGGAATCAAATGAAAGGCAAAAGCAGTGTTCAGTTTGTGGCAACCTTAAAAAGGCTGACACGACATTGTGAGTTTGGTGAGTCGTTAGAAGATACTCTTCTAGTTTGATCATCTAGTTTGTGGTCTCCAAAATGAGGCTATCCAAAGAAGTTAGTGAGCATGCTTTGACTTTAAAGACGGCAGTAGAAATCATAGAAATCACAGTGTTGATGGGACTTGCTGCTAAAGAGGCTTCACAATTTGGTGCAGGAATTAAAATCCACAAATTGGGGACTGCCCATAAGAGGTTAAAACAGGAACAAGGATGTCACACATATGCCAAAATTGGCCATTCAGCCAATGAATGCTGGAGCAAGGATAGTCAATGCAAAAAGTGTGGCAAAATGGGTTACTCTGCAAAAACATGTTGGGCTATATCAACTTTTCCTGATAAGAATATTCAGTAGAAGAATCTGGCTATCTTCAAAAAGAAAAAAAAATTGCATTCTACAAAAAGAAAGTACAACATGGAAGAAAAGAATCATGACTGCGAAGAAGAGAATATCCAGAAATATGATGAAGATCTCTAACTGAACATGTAATCCATACAGGGTGAATCACATAAATTCTGGGTGATTCCGAAATTAGGTGGACAATATATTACTGATGCTACTGTATCTTTAATTCCTGAAGCTACATACCAGCAAAAGCTGAAGCATCTTCCTTTGAAACCAGCTGATGTGATTTTAAGGACATACACAGAAGAGATTGTGTCATTAAAGGATACATCATGGTCACCATAGAGTTCAGTGGGCAAACAGCAGAGTTGCCTCTCCATGTGGCCCATGGTAATTTTCCAGCTTTACTTCGGAGATCATGGTTGGAGAAGATAAAGCTGAAATGGAGTGCTGTCAACAAATTGGTCGATGCCAATACGGACCTACAGCACCTTCTGGATAAATACAGGAGTGTATTCGAAGAGACGCTTGGCTTAATGAAGGGAGCTCAAGTGAAGCTCTCAGAGCAAGAGCAGTGCCATATGCATTCATCCCAAGGTTAACATTGATGTTAGAGCCGGTTACAATGGGGGACTGGGCTACCCTCATCATACCTGTCATGAAACCAATTGTTCAGTTCATATTTGTGGTGATTTTAAAACAACCATAAATCCAGTGTTGTGTGCTGATTAATATCCGCTTCCTTTAATTGAAGATTTGTTTGCTGGTTTATCAGGTGGGCAGAAATTCAGCAAGATTGATCTTTCACACACATATTTACAGTTGAATGTAGCCACTGAATCACAACCACTGCTTACCATCGTTACTCATAAAGGCCTTTTTTGTTTTAAAAGATTGCCTTTTGGAATAACATCTACACCAACCCTATTCCAAAGATTGATGGATCAGATTTTAAATGGTCTCTCTAGTGTACAATGATACCTGGATGATATTCTAATTACAGAGTCCTGTAAACAAGAGCACTTGAATAATTTAGAAGCAACATTGGAACGTCTTCAAGTACATGGGATGCCTATCAAGAAATAATTTTTTTCCACACATCAGACCAGTATTTGAGTCACATTATTGATAGTAAAGGCCTACTTAAACATCTAAAATGATGGACGATATTTTAAAAGCACCATGTCCGAGTAATTTGATACAGTTGAGGTCCTTTCAAGGATTAATAAGTTATGATGGAAAATCTATTCCTAACTTAGCTACATCATTGAAGCCTTTGCATAATTTACTATGCATGAAACTGTCATGGGACTGGATAACAGACCGTGAGAAAGAATACACGGATGTCAAAGATGTTTTGTAAAAGTCTGAAGTATTGCTCATTTTAATTTGAAGCTACCATTACCGCTTTTTGTGACACTTCATCTTATGAAGTAGGAGCAGTATTTTCAGATATTATGCCTTCAGGAGAAGAACAATCAATAGATTTTGCTTTGCATACACTGACTGGTGCTGAATTCAACTATGCTCAACTAGAAAAAAAGCATTGAGTATAATTTTTGGCAGACGGAAGTTTCACCATTATTTATATAGCTGTCATTTCACATTATTGAATGATCATTGACACTTAACTATTATTTTCGGCATATAAAGGCATATCTTCATTAGCAAATGGTTGTAAAGATGGTTACTGATCTTATCCGCACACTCATATGATATAAAGTATTGTCAATCAGAGTGCCATTCTAATCATGCTTAGTAGATCATTTGCCTGTGAGAGCTCCTCAAGTTCAGAGATGGGAAAGGTGATAGATATGGTATTGAAAGGAATGCTAGCCCGAAGCATAGTCCGCATCCTGATTTGAAACCTTATGTGCCAAGAAATCTTGAGTTGACTGTCCAAGGCAGGTGTCTATTGTGGGGAATCTGAGTGATCACTCCTCCTACTCTGTGTGGAAGAATTCTTGAACAATTACATGAAGGACATCCTGATGTAGACCAGATGAAGAAATTGGCATGCAGTTATTTTTGGTGAGACAGTGTCAATCACCTTTGTCTCCTATACACCCTTGGAAATGGCTTAAAATGCCATGGCAACATTATATTAGATTTTGCTGGTCAGTTTGAGGGTTACATATTCTTAGTCATAATTGATGCACACTCAAAGGGCCCTATTTTATCATTTTTATTCTAAGTGCTGGACAAACTTGAAACTGGAAGTGTTTCAGATCCTACTTTCAGACCTGTTCTCAGGCGCCCCATGCGAACTCTGCCTGAAAAAATATCAGCGATTCCGAATCATACTGCAGAAGCCTGTGGACGGGGCTAAACATGCCCGAAATCCTGCAGCCTCCAACTGTGCATGCAGAATAGAATGCAGCTCCCCTTTCACATCGCTTCTGGGCCAGATAATGCCTCCCCCGGCCCCCACAGACATTGCCCCACCCCCACAACATTACTGACCCCCTTATCCCTCCACCCTCTCCACCACCCAGACCGATCGCGGCCCCTCCGCCTTTCCCCTCACTGATCACAGGCAGAGTGGCAGTGGACCCCTTTTCCCCCTCACTGATCACAGGCAGAGGGGCAGCATACAGCCCCCTTCCCTCTCACTGATCACAGGCAGAGTGGCAGTGGACCTCCCCCTCCCCCACCCCCCACCAATCTCAAGCAGAGAACCATTGGACCCACCTTCCCCCTCTTCACCCACCCCCCCGCCCACCGATCTCAAGCAGACAACCGTTCGACGCTCGGCACTTACCTCCTCACAAACTGGAGCGCCCAAATCGGACTTTTATTGAATATGTCTTTTTCGCGCCGAATCTGGATGGGTGAATGCCGTGGTAAAGGGGGAAGTGCCGATAAGGTTGGGCGTGTAGACCATTAAGTCAATTTAAATGCATGCAAATGCATTTAAATGGCCGTCGCGCCCGTTTCAGGTGCAGTTCCGATCGCAGCCATTTTGGGCCTTGGTAAAGGGGGAACCGACGCAGAGGCGGGCACAGATCGCACTAATTGCCTTACGCTTGACTTTACCAAGTTTTTGCACCCGAAAATGGGCGCAACTTGATGGTAAAATTGGGCCCAAAGTGTCCAGAAGTTATCATGAGATCTACTACAACTGAACAAACCATTGAAAAGTTTGATGAAACTTTTGCAAGATTTGGTAAATCGGAACAGATTGTTAGCAATAATGGTTCAGAGTTTACTTCATAAGAGTTTGAGAATTTTCTCAAATTAAATGTTATTGATCGTATAAAATCTGCACCTGATCATCCATCAATCAATGGATTAGCTGAAAGATTCATGCGATCCTTCAAACATTCTTTAAAAGCCTAAGAAGAGCAAGGTTTGTTATCACGCTGTATAAATAGCCTTTTGACATCTTATAGAAATATTATTCATGTGATCACCCAAAGTTCACCTGCGTCACCACTCTTAAAGAGAAAGTTGAGAACTGTTTGGTTTATTTCCTCCAGAACCTTCAGAGATAGTAGAGCATCAATAACAATCTCAAGTTGCTAGACTGGATGTAAGGGCAAAACAACACACATTTCAACAAGAAGATCGTGTGTTACCACGTAATTATGCATTAGTGAGAAATGGGTTCCAGCAATAGTTTCAGCATAAAAAGGTCTTACATGGTTCAAACTGAAGATTAATTAGTTTGGCGATGCGAAGCTGACCAATTTCTCGTAATTATGTCCAGAAGTACCAACTTCGTTAGTCCCTGGTATTGTAAATACTACTATGGAAGACTTAGTTGAATCTGAGTTGCCTAACGATTGTGCCTCTGCTACTATACCATATGAGAATGATGCAGAATTAGTTTCAAGAGCAGAAGTGTCTACTGAAGTTCCAGATCATACTTCTAGGGTCTGTGACAGCCAAATTCCAGAATGCCGTACAAACAAAGAGCGATAGACATCCTCCTGATTGACTTTCTTATTGACTATACATAGCAATGATACATAGTACTGTGTTTAGAGTATTATTGATCCTGGGGGGAATTCTCCCATCCTGCCCCCCACGAGAATCATAGCGGGCGGGGGGTGGACCATGCAAAGGTCCATTTAGAAGACTCCTACTGCGTTTCTGCAGGTCCAATATTTTGGATTCAGAGCAGAAGAGGAAACCTATGATACAGTGATGCACTGCCATCCGCAATAGGTAGCAAATGCATCCCAGAGCAAATGAATTTGTTTCCAAAACTGTAATGATCATGACACAACTCCATTGCAAAATCATTGAAAAATGTTCCAAACTGGAACATTTAGCTCTGAAACTATAAAATGTGTCATCAGCAGATTGACGCCTTCAGGATGATACCCTCAAATAAGTGGAATCAAAAAGATAAAAATGAAACATGTAGAGAGACAAACTAAATGGAAAACATGGATCCAAAATATCTGGCAAGTGAAAAATGAGAAATGAAACACTTAAAGAAAATCTACCAAATTGCCACAAAATATAGAATTCTATATATCAGCAGAAAGAAGATTTATTCACAGTTCACAGTTCTGAATATGTAAAAGTTAAAGTTTATTTATTAGTCACAAGTAAGGCTTACAAGACACAGCAATGAAGCCACTGTGAAATTCTCCTAGTCACCACATTCTGGCACCTGTTCGGGTCAGTGCACCTAACCAGCACATCTTTCAGACTGTGGGAGGAAGCTGGAGCACCCGGAGGAAACCCACACAGACATGGGGAGAACATGCAAAATTCACACAGACAATGACCTAAGCTGGGAATTGAACCCAGGTCCCTGGTGCTGTGAGACAGCAGTGCTAACCACTGTGCCACAATGCCACCCCAACTGGCTGAACCTAGCCCGAAGAAATCACAGAATGGTTACAACACACCAATTGCTGTTTTCTTGGATTTGTCCAGTGGATGGCAAAATGTAATTATTCAACTCTGTTGCTAATCTTCGGTATGAAGTTAAATGTTTTGTAAAATGACTTTTTTATTTCATGCATCATAGGCTCGCCAAAGAGAGAAAATGAATGAAGAGCACAATAAGAGACTCTCAGACACAGTGGACAGATTGCTAACAGAATCTAATGAGAGACTTCAGCTGCATCTAAAAGAGCGAATGGCTGCATTGGAGGATAAGGTAATATTTATGGTCACCAGCTTGCAGGATTCATTATTAATTTGAATAGAAGAATTAATTTTGCAACATTAACATAGAAATTAACATTGACTAGTATAAATTGCTAAATTCTTATTGGGCCTAATCTGGATGTTTTAGTGCATATTGTTCTAAAGTTCCATGACCAATATAAGCTGAAGTCAAATCAAGCCGAATTCTAGAGCAAATTCACAGAATCACAGAATTGTAACAATTAGGTTTTTTTGGTAGTACAGAACTTGAGTATTGCTGAAAAAAGAGAGACAGACCAAAGCTTTTCATCTTGCACTTGTCACAAGAATACCAGTATCAGGGGAAAACGACAATTTATACTCTATGAGAAGAGAGCGCTGATTAGGTGGCAAGTGAACACTGATTGTTAGAGATGTTGTCAGGGAGAATGTACCAATTGCTGGTGATTGACAGTTAACTGTCAAGCATTGTTTGAAGTTTAAACTTGACAGCTTAACCCTGATTGGTCAGGACATTGCCCTGAGGAATGAGTCAATGAATTGCTGTCACTTATTTTGTTTAATGGAAACAGGTGCAATGTGTGTACTTGTTCCTTATGTCTGCAAAGAACAGAGCCCTGTATATTAATGTATGCAGTTTCTAGTTAGGTGGATTGGTCATGCTAAATTGCCCCTCAGTGTCCCAACGTGTGTGGGTGAGATGGATATGCCATGGTTAATGTGTGGAGTAATGGGGATAGGGTGGGGGAGAGGGCCTAGGTAAGATACTCTGTCAGAGAGTCAGTGCAGACTCGATAAGCCAAATGGCCTCCAACAGAACTGTAGAGATTCTATGACTCTATGAGTACACGCAAATGCACCACAATGCATGCACAACCAACAATCTTAAATTGGTTGTCAACGTAATTCAGTCCTAACTTCTCCAATCTATCTTCGTACCTGGAACCATTCTTGTGAACCTTCTTTGCAAATTAAACTGGCAGGTCAATTCATGATAAAACAAAATAAACCATTTGATACATAATAAAAGCAAATTACTGCACATGCTGGAATCTGAAACCAAAAGAGAAAACGCTGGAAAATCTCAGCAGATCTGGCAGCATCTGTAAGGAGAAAAAAGAGCTGACATTTCGAGTCCAGATGATCCTTTGTCAAAGCTTTGACAAAGGGTCGTCTGGACTCGAAACGTCAGCTCTTTTCTCTCCTTACTGATGCTGCCAGACCTGCTGAGATTTTCCAGCGTTTTCTCTTTTGGTATTTGATACATAACTCTTGCTAACCCTCAGAATACTTTTCCCAGTTTGGGTCTCTTCACATGGTTAAGAATATTGGGGTTTTGATCACACCAGGGTGCACGTGATTAATTCCAATTTAATAAGCTCATTGGAGAGAGAAGTCTTTAGACAATGCATTTGTTTTAGAAAGTTGGTTTATTGTAATTAGTGAGGTCCTTAATACATAAATCCTGATAACAAACTTAGTATTATTGTTTGATCAAATTTATCATTGTTACTTATTTTGCAAATAATTATGTTTTATTACCTTAGAACATGTTGATACAAGAATCAGAACTATTAAGAAAGCAACTGGAAGAGTCCCTTCATGATAAGGTAACATCAATAATTTCTAAGAACACAATACTGTAAAGAAACATTTTGTTAATTGAACATAATGATATATTGAAGTTTTAGTGACACATTATTAATTTAGAATGATCATATGTTTCCATAATATTAAAAATTAAGTACTTGGGGAAAGATCCAAATATAGATGTGCAGAGGCTCTTTGGGTGGAATTATATGAGATTTTTTCTGAGGCTGGAATTTTACTGCCGGAGGTGGGCGAGGCTCGCAGAATGGAATTCCCCATGGGCCTCAGGCGGGATTTAACGAGCATCACCAGAGCGAGGTCGTAAAATCCTAGCCAAAGTGTCCAGCTAGTCTGCAAATGGGAGAGGTCCAGATCCATTTTTGGGCAGTTTTCACGCCTAATCTTATACACTCTGTCTCTAAAAAGATGGGCTAGTCAATTTCCAGCCAGAGAGGCTGTGAGCGGGGCTTAACTCACCAGACAGCCTGCAGAGGGAGGTATTACGCATGTGCAGACCTCTGATGCTGCACATGCGCATTATCAGTAACAGGGGTCTGACAGACAGAGAGAGAGTTGTCAGGCCCCTGCTACTGCAAGCAGCCTCAACTAGCTTCCCCCCCTCAATCACGGGGCCTCCGGCCCGAGATGCCCCCGCTGCCCCCATCCTCCAGACCAATTATGGCCCCCCTCCCTCCCCCACCGATCGCAGGCAGAGTGGCAACAGGCCTCCCCTCCTTCCCTCCCTCCCCTACCGATCATAGGCAGTGGCAGTGGGTGTCCCCACCCCCCATTGGCCCCACCCCCATTGGCCCACCCCCACTGTCCCCAAGTCCCCATTTGCCCTGCCCCATTGACCCCGCCCTCTGGCACTGTCCCTACAGACCCCTCCCCTGACACTGCCCAGTGGATGGTGCCAAGGTGCCCAGTGGGCATTGCCCAGGTGCCAGGCTAGCAGTGTCAAGGTGCTAGGGTGGCACCGACCGTCTTGGACTGCCCAAAGGGCACCCCCGCCTTGCCTTCAGCCTCCCGGGGGGGTCTTAATGGCCTCCGGTTCCACCGGTGAGCTAACGCGACTGTTTCCCATTCATAGGGAGCAGTTGTTTTACTCGCCGGAGAGGACCTCTCTCGGCGAAGCCATAAAGGTTAATAGAGCTCTGACCGCGCCAGAAATCCGGATCTCGTAAAATCGCGAGAGCTGAGAAATCGGGCATGATCCTGATTTCTCTGCTCTCACACTTCCATCCTTTGCCTCTGAACTCAACACCAACTTCAATAAGCTACGATCAGCATGGCAACTTGGGTTGGCTAGCTGCACCTCATACAATATCACAGCAACCAAAAAAGCAGAGCTATTGGCAATATGTGAGCTGGTACTGCTACAATGTTTAGATGTGGGATAATAATTTAAAAGAAAATGACAAATCATCACTTCTATATCAACATTTTGATTTAATGTTACCGTTATAATACCCATGATTCTTATGTTCAGCATGTTGCTCATTATCATGTTTAGGATGGATATAGAGAAATAAATCTTGGCCTAGATGCTAAAAAAGCTGGAGAGTATAATTATCTGTAAGATCTGTTGACTAAACGTTTCTCATACAATCTTTTTAAAGTCTCATTGCAAACTAAATCAACAAGCAAAGAGGTTTGGTAAGGTATTTTGTTTCAAATATTTGCAAATTTGTACTCAGGAGTTTTTTAGAGGAAATATCCTGGTACTGTACCAAATCATATCTGATAAGTGAGACTGAATGGCAGGAGATGTGAAAGTGTGAAGTGTCTGTGTGGGTAGAGTGAAGATGCCCAGTCAATTCCAACAGATTTCTGTGGAGGGCGTATGTAGAAGACAAAGAAGATCAACTTGAAGAAAATATTTTTTCACATAAACCAGACAAGCTATTTAATATCCGTCATATTCATGGGAGATTTAAGCTGCTAGTATGATTTCCACCACCAGAAAAGGCTGTTTACTCCAGCTGGCCTTCCGTTGGTGTTTATACACTACAAAAGCTTCTTCTCGTCTAATTATCTACTCCCACCCAGCTTATTTATCCCTGGATTCCTTTCCCTCTGGTGTATGCATCAGACAATGATGTAATCGTCAATCCACCAATGTTATCTGCTTTAACCAATCCATGAAATAGCAAGTTCTGCATTTCCCCATATTCTCTGTGCAAAGATAATTAACTTCTGTATTTGATCATTAAGCGGTTATCTTGTACTCATGCCCTTTTGTTCAGAACTCATCCACAAGAGGAAACAGTTTCTTCACAATCAATATTTTAAACTCTTTTTATAATTTTAAAGGCCTTATCAGATTTCCATCTCGTCTCTTTTCCAGAGAAGAGAGATCCAAATCTGCTCAATCGTGCATATAAGATAAAATCTCTTAATTCTTATAGAGTCATAGAGATTTACAGCATGGAAACAGGCCCTTTGACCCAACTTGATCATGCCGCCCTTTTTTTTTAACCACTAAGCTAGTCCCAATTGCCTGCATTTGGTCCATATCCCTCTATACCCATCTTACCCATGTAACTGTTTAAATGCTTTTTAAAAGACAAAATTGTACCCACCTCTACTACTATCTCTGGCAGCTTGCTCCAGACACTCACCACCCTCTGTGTGAAAAAACTGCCCCTCTGGACCCTTTTGTATCTCTTCCCTCTCTCCTTAAATCTATGCCCTCTGCCCTCTAGTTTTAGACTCCCCTACCTTTGGGAAAAGATATTGACTATCTAACTGATCTATGCCTCTCATTATTTTATAGACTTCTCTAAGATCATCCCTAAGTCGCCTATGCTCCAGGGAAAAGAATTCCAGTCGATCCAGCCTCTCCTTATAACTCAAACCATCAAATCCTGGTAGCACCCGAGTAAATCTTTTCTGCACTCTTTCTAGTTTAATAATATCCTTTCGATGATAGGGTGACCAGAATTGTACACTGTAAGGCTCTTACAAACCTTCTGGACTTTCCCCAGTGTTTCAATGCCCTCATGGTGGCCTAGTGACCAGAACTGCGCAAGGTACTCCAAAGATGCATGAAGCAAAATTCTATATAAATTCAGCATTATCTTTGTTATAGTTAATTTAAGGGTTAATTTAAACAAAAAGTTAATTTACGCTCAAAAAGTGGAAAAGAAGCTTGCGACATCACCCCTCGCATTCATACAGTAAAAATGAGTGAGGTTTTACAGTGAAGAAAATATTTTTTCAATCAGGTTGACAGTGACAATGGATTCTCCCAACGGGTGTGAAAAAGGAAGTATTCACCGCCCGCTTTTGGGCATACTTACCAGAACAAATCTCCGACACTGATCATTGCAGAGTGCCTCAGCTTGATTCACTCTGGTAAGTCAGGGTCAGGGCCTATTCCCGCTTGAGAGGCCGGCAGCTTAATGCTGAGTGGGCCCCTGCACATGCGCCAATCTGTCAGTTCAGAAATCGGCGCATGTGCACTGGTCCCTGCATCACTGGTCTCCGATCGCTGGCCTTTCCCGGAACCCTTCTGTAGACGAACATTTCCTCTTGAGGCTATGTATAGCTGCTAAAGCTAATAAAAAGACTCATAATGAAGTGTACTGATTTTGAAGATGTAACTTTATTTAACCAAACGATCGAATGGGAGAATGATATGAGGAAGCCCTGCACTCAAGGTATAGAATGTGGGCAACCAGATATCAGTCTGAAGAACAATGCCCTTGTGAAGGCAATTATACATTCCCAAAATCATATTGCTCACCTTTCCGATGGGCATTATCCAGTAAACACTAATACAAATCAGTCAATAATCATCCTGTCATTAACTCCAGCCAATAACAATGTACATCATGACCTAATGGGAGTTCATTTGTTATTAAATTATGCTCGTTACCTCCCTTCTGTTGCCCAGCAATATGGGACTCTGGACAGTGAAATGGGAGAATGATTCCCACCGAATTGAACCCACGTGATTCTCATCTGACCCTGAGAAATTCTTTATGTCTGCTCGCCACCTGCGTTATCTCCCGGAGTTGTATGACCCTATTTATAAGGCGAGCATTGATAGCCATCTTGTTCCCGACCACTGCTGATAGCATTATTGCCCTACCAGGGCCTGCTGTATTTTGTCACTGATTGAAGTTTCACAAATGTAACCAAAAGCAAAACACATCCATCTTGTAAATTCAAATTACTTGTTTTAAATGAGAAATATTTGTTAATCATTCAGAGCTGTCTTCTGTGACAACAGCCCTGGCTGGCTTACGTTCCCAGAGTCCAAGATCATTCATTCTAAAGTTAGTGTTCTGTTAGTGTTCCTAAGTCTATGGTTATGTGTTTATTAGCCGAATTAGCACCCTACATCACCCTCTGGTCACCAGCTTTCCAAGGAATAAGTAACCTCATTATTTCTCTCACCAAAATGAACTCCTTCATACCTTAAACTTCACTATATTGGATTTTGATTGCCATTTCTCCAACCACTTTGCAAGCCTATTTATATGTTTCTATAATTTGGTGTCGTTCCTCAAATCTCTAACTCCAAGTAATTTCTGTATATTGTGGGATGGATTGGATGGATCCACAATGGGCACAAAGCTAATTTCAATGTTTATAACCTTATCTAAATATAATTAGTGAGTCCCAGACACTACCGTCTGGGCTTACTTGCACTTACCTTCTCACAGTTCGAAGTTCTCACCGACAAGGATTGATGGGCAGAATTCTCCCAAAAAAATTTGCATGGAGTATAATTAACGTTGTTTTTTTCAGTGGGAGTTCACACTAGAATTTCCCACATTCTGTACTGCAGAGGCCACCAGCCTGAATATCATTAGATTTCAGGGGGGAGGGGGCTATTCCCACCCAGAAGGCTGAAACCAGCGGGCCTCTGCGCATGAGCAGTGGCCCCAAACTGCCATCCTCCAGTTTACTGGCCAAATTGATTGCTGGCCAACCGGGCACCCCCGCAGTGCTGCCCCCCGCCAAGCTCCCATGCCCGATCCCGGCTCCCCGGACCATTCCCAGGCCGAGTCCCAAGCTCCCCCATCCCAGAGCACCCCAATCTCCATCCCCCCTCGCCACAGTTCTCCCCGTCACCCCCCCCCACGCAGGCAGTGCCGACCCCCCCAATAGGCAGACCCCCCCAGCCGACCCCGATCTGCAGCCCCCTGCCAATGATGATCACCCCCACAGTACTGACCCCCTGGGTGACAGACCCCCCCCCGGCTGACCACCTCCCTGGCAGACGCCCTCCTGGCTGATGCTCCTCCCTCCCTCTCCCCCTCCCACCTGCCTCAATCACTGGCTTCCCTCCTGCCCCGACTGATCCCAATGGCAGAACGGCAGCCGGACTCCCCACCCCCACTGATCGCCCCTCCGAGGCACTGCTCCCATATGCCCTGCTCCCTTGGCACTGCCCTATGCTTGGTGGGCAGTGCTATGGTGCCCCCTGGGCACTGCCAGGGCACCCATGCCCAGCGGCCCCCCCCCACCCGAACCCCCACGGGGGCCCAATTGCGCCCCTCACTCCAGCGAGGTTGACCTATTAGTTCCCCGAAAGTGGAGACCTTCTGTAAACCCCCAAAGAGTGAAATGCTCTAGGGTGGTGGGAGAGGCTAGCGGGCCAGGAGAATTCAGTCACAGGCCCACTGATTACATTAAAAACAGATTTAAAATATATTAAAATGACTTATCTGGTCTTTCTGCCGGTTTCCAGTGCAGATCTGATGGCGTTAGAAATCCAGCAATTGGAGGTGCGCTCACGGCGGGAACGTATGCATGAATCGCAAGTATGCCAGCCATGGGATTCTCCCACCTTGCTGCGCTTGAAAATTAGCGTGACGGAATGGGAGAATCACCCCTCAAGTGTTGTCCCCACCAACGGGACCTGATGTGATGGCCTCACCGGTGGGATTGGAGGCCATTGAAGCCCCCCGGGTGGTCAGGGACAGGGCCGGGCAGTGCCCCTTGGGCAGTGCCAGCCTGGCACCCTGGCAGTGCCAGCCTGGCACCCTTGCACTGCCCACTGGGCACTGGGCAGTGCCAAGGTGTTGGGGGCTGGGGGGAGGTGTGGCCTGAAGAACATCATCTTGAAGGACAAGGGCAGCAGACAAAGGGGAACACCACCAACTGGAAGTTCCCTTCCAAACCACTCACCATCCTGACTTGGGAATATATTGCAGTTCTTTGACTGTTGCTGGGTCAAATTCCTGGAACTCCCTCCCTAAGAGCAATGTGGATGTACCTACACCACCTAGACTGCAGTGGTTCAAGAAGGCAGCACACCACCACCTTCTCAAGGGCAATTATGGAAGGGCAATAAATGTTGGCCTAGTGAACGATGTCCCATGAATGTTAAGGCTTGTCCTCAGTGTTTTATTGTTGCGGGTCAGGCTTTTTTCTAAAGTTGGTCCGCTCACAACCGATTTTTCTACCGGGGATGAGATGAAGCAATTTGTCCCTACCCCATAAAATTCAGCCTATGATTTTTTATTTTTTTAATTAGCCGACATATCTCTCCCCCACCTTGTCTCCACTGACCTTATTAAATGGTCAGGTTTGGGTTGAGTAGATAGATTAAGATTGGATTTCCACCCAAATCTTCCACCAACCCACTCACTCTCAGCTTTAACTGAGGCAGGAAGGTGGACTGTGACCAATCTGCTCCAAGGAGGTGTGTTGACATGTTAAGTATGATAATTAGTCTGTCAGCCCAATTGTCATTCAGCTATGCACAGTTAACTGATCAGCTGGGTTTCCTGAGCTTCAGGCAACTAGTTACGGTATTGACAAACCAAAGAGGTGAGTGACTTTACACCTATCTCCTTCATCCAGTGTGCCTGCCAATGTAATTCCTGTGATCAGGCAGCATCCCCCCTCACAACTCCTTTACCCCTGTCCTTCTCCACAAGGCCTCCAATTTCCCCACCCATCCAAAGCATCTGACATCTCCCCCCACAGGTTTCCAACCTCCCAACCCAGGTTCTCAACCTCCCTCCCCTCTGATTCCCCCACCAACTTACACTGAAGCCCCACATTCCACTCCCCAGGCTTCCAACCTCAGCTCCCTAGCCATCCCCACTTCACAACCCCGTGATTCATGCCCATTCCATAAGATTCCAGGATTAGCATCATTCCCCATGATCGCCCCACTCTCCCTAGTTGACTTCTGATATCCACTGCATCTTTCAGGGTCAACCCCCCATCCTGCAGCCCCATGGGAACTTACCTGGTTCTGTGACTTTCACTGATCAATTCCCCATCCTGCCAACAAGACTGACTTGCAGGTGGGGAACTAATCAATGATGCTAGATGCATGCTGTGGAGTTAAAGGGAAATGCTAATATCTAGGTTCCATCTGACCTCAAGTCACTTGCTCCCAGATGGTCAGGTCATAAAAGTCCAGGCCTTTGAGTTAAATGTGCTACTTATTTATATCCACAAGATATTTCCAGTATGTTAATAATTTAGAAATTCTTAATAATCAAGTCAAATCACAAATGAGGCAAGAATTTAACTGTACCTTTCTGTTATTGGTTCAACACCTCAAATAGTAAATCTAAGAGTATTTCTAAAATCTGAATCAAAAAAATTATCACTTCGCAAAACAGCTTTTAGATTAAAAACTGACTACATTGTCACTGAAGGACTGTACAGTATTGCAATGGAGTTATTATACAAAATTGCTATGGCATTATTTAATGAAATATATGATAAATATGAGCAGTCATCTATCTCATAATCAAACCAATAGTAAAAGATTTATTTCACTTCACCTGCCAGCGCCTTTCAAAATGACATTCCTGGAGGCACTGATAAATTTAAATGCACTTAAACCTTTCCAGGTTTCAGAGATTGTTGAAGCAGAGTAACACTTATATTCCCCTTAGTTATGGTGTTGCTATAACATTTGCACTATTCACTAGAACCATAGCAAAAAAAGGAGGCCATTCAGCTTATTGTGACTGTGCTGGCCAAAAAGAGATAAAAGAAGCCAACCGTTCATTTTAATCCCATTTTCCAGCACCTGGGCCATAGCCTTGCAGGTTACAGCACTTCAGATGCAGATATCTGGTACCTTTTAAATGAGTTAAGCATTTGGCCAAATTAGGCAGTGAATTCCAGTTGCCTAACACCCTCTGACTGAAAAGCCTTTTCCTCATGTCACCTCTAATCCCCCTACCAGTCACTCTAAATCTATTCCCCCTAGTAATTGACCCCTCGGCTAGGAGAAACAAGCATTTTCTGTCTGGTCTCTCTAGGTCTCTCATAATTTTGTGCACCTCAATTAGGTCACATCATAGCCTCCTTGGTTCTAAGAGAACAACACGAGCCTTTCCAAACTCTCCTCATAGCTGCAATTTTCAAGTCCTGGCAATATTTTTGTAAATCCCCTCTGCACTCTCTCCAGAGCAATTATGTCCTTCCTGTAATGTGGTGATCAGAACTGGACACAAAACTCCAGCTATGGCCGAACCAGGGTTTTATACAGTTCTATCATTAAACCCCGGCTTTTGTATGCAGTACCTCACACAATAAAGGAAAGCATTCCATATGTTTTCTTGACCATCTTGTCCACCTGTCAGGCCACCTTCAAGGACCTGGAAGCATGCACTCCAAGGTCTCTCACTTCCTCATACCCTCTAAATACCTTCCCGTTTATTGAGTATCCCCTTGCGTTGGTTGCCCTTCCCAACTGCATTACCTCACATTTTTCTGGATTGAATTTTATTTTCCACTTCCCTTTTCTACTCAACAAAATCATTGGTATCATTCTGGAGTCGACAGCTACCCTCCTCACTATCAACTACATGGCTATTTTTTGTATCAACTGCAAATTTGCCACCCACATTTAAGTCTAAATCATTAACATATATAACAAACATCAAGGGCCCCAACACTGAACCCTGTGGAACACCACTGGAAACTTTTCCATTCACAAAATCATCCAATTAGCTATTACCCTTTATTTCCTGTCACGGAGCCAATTTTGGATCCAATCTGCCATCTTCCCCTGTATTCCACAAGATCGGCACGGTAGCACAGTGGTTAGCACTGCTGCTTCACAGCTCCAGGGTCCCGGGTTCGATTCCCGGCTCGGGTCACTGTCTGTGTGGAGTTTGTACATTCTCCTCGTGTCTGCGTGGGTTTCCTCCGGGTGCTCCGGTTTCCTCCCACAGTCCAAAGATGTGCGGGTTAGGTTGATTGGCCAGGTTAAAAAATTGCCCCTTAGAGTCCTGGGATGTGTAGGTTAGAGGGATTAGCGGGTAAAATATGTGGGGGTAGGGCCTGGGTGGGATTGTGGTCGGTGCAGACTCGATGGGCCGAATGGCCTCCTTCTGCACTGTAGGGTTTCTATGATCTCCCTTTTTTGATCAGTCTGCCTTACTGAAATCCATGTAGCCAACATCCACTGCACTACCTTCATCAATCCTCTCTGTTATTTCCTCAAAAAAAATTAAGTTAGTAAGACACACTCTACCATTAACAAAACCATGCTGACTATCTCTGAGTGACAGTTTTCTCTGCCTCTCAGAATTGTTTCCAATAATTTGCCCACCGCCGAAGTCAGACTGACTGGCTGATAGTTTTTTGGCCTATCCCTCACACGCTTTTTAAATAATGGTACAACATTTAAAGACCTCCAATCCTCTGGTACCTCACCTATATCTAGTAAGGATTGGAAAAGGAACCTCAGAGAATCTGTTATTTCTTCCCTGGCTTCCTTTCAAAGCATGGGATACAATCCACCTGGCCCTGGTGATGTACCCACATTCAAGATGCCAGTCCCTCAGTACTTCCTCTCTCACTATGCTCATTGCATCTAATATTTCACACTCCGCTTCTTTAGTTAGAATGTCTGAATCATCTTTCTCCTTCATGAAAACAGAGACAAAGTACTCATTGAGAATCCTCCCCACATCTTCTGAATCAACCCACAAGTTACTATCGATGTCTTTGATGGGCCCTATTTTTTATTAGTTATTCCCTTGCTCTTAATGTATCGGTATAACATCTTGGCCAGAATTCTCCCGTCCTGCCTGTTATGGGAATTGTAGCGGGCAGAGGGGCGGACCATGCAAAGGTCCATTGACCTCTGGTGAGATTCACTGGTTTTGAGGCGAGGGCAGCCAGTATTTTTCGTATCCTCTCTTTGCTTTCCTAATTTCCATTTTTACTTCACCCCTGTATTTTCTATATTCCTTTATACAATATTAAGTCTTTTGTGACTGTCATAAGCTTTCTTTTTGTGCTTTATCTTGGCCTTTATGTTGCTGGATTTTGCAGCAGCACTCTTTTCCTTCCTGGGAAATTCAGAATTTCAAGTGTGAATGCCACTCACTGCTTTGACATAGCTTTTCTTTCTAAAAGCTGTATCCTGTCCACAATTGCCAGCTCATCTTTCAGCTTGTAAAATTTGTCTTCCCAAATTTCCCAAGGTAGTAATGTCAATTACTAGGGGACATAGGTTTCAGGTAAAATGGGGAAAATTTAAAGGAGATGTGGGAGGCAGGTTTTTTACGCAAAGGAGGTAAGTGCCTGGAATGCGCTGCCAGAGGAAGTGGTAGAAGCAAATACAATAGCAATGTTTAAGTGGCATTGTTGGAGCTTTTTTCAGAGGCTAAGTATTAAACTGGCTTTCACTTAATTACAGCTCAGCTAACACAAAGACTTGCGGAGATAGTATTCTAGTTAAATAAATTTATTTATTTTCCAGCCCTGGTCAACGAATGAATGAGAGAGATTTGAGGCAGTTCCAAATCATTCTGAAATTACATTTCTCTCAGTATTACAATTATACAATTTTCAAAAGTCATTTGCCCACCCCTCTGCTCACCTCAGCCAGGTATAAGCCGATCATTAATAGTACGGATTACTTACTTTGGCCAATAACATTCACCCTCTGACAGCATGGGATTATGTGAATTTGTGGACTGCAAGAGTCTTTCTCAGTCTCATGATGCTTACTAGACAACTCTTATCTGGTGTAATGTATGACCTATTCATTCGCCTATCTGAGATCTGTAGTACTGTCCTTGGCTTAGTGAATATTCTATTCATTTGGACCATCTAGAGTTACTGATAAGAATTGCTTTTTCCCTTCACTCAGTAGCTGTATTGTTCCAAAGAATGTGGTTCTTTTTATTGGACTACAACCCATCATGCCTTAGAGCAGTGTGTTTTTGGCCAAGGTATATGCTTTTAATACAGCATATAATATGTTTTCAAAAATACATGTATAAATTCTCTAACAGTGGTTATATGTGTCTCTATGCAAACAGTGCCTTTATAAAATATATTCCAGACACTTAGTGACTTCACTCTAAATTAACCTACTCTGACTTGTTGGTCTTTTAGTCCCAAGTTATTCTAAACTTCCTCTTACAGGCATCTTGACAGATACATGGACGGGCAAGGAATAGAGGGATACGGACCGCATAGAGGCAAAAGGCCTTTAGAAAGGCACCACGTGAATTTTGCATCCTCTGTGCTCTTCACACTGTTCATATCCCAACTGATTTTAGGGTAGTTGAAGTTCCCAACAATTATGGCCCTGTTGACACTTTGAAGTATCATTAAAAACTTATGTTTCGGTGTTGAAACCTACTTAATTATTGTTCTTTACAGGAACGATTAGCAGAAGAAGTTGAAAAATTTCACTCTGAAGTTCAACAAATGAAAATGCAATCTGTTGCTTTGTTGGACCCAGCCATTTCCAGGTAACCTGAAAATAAAATGTCAATTATTGGCAAGTACCTGTATTATTTTTTAAAACCGCACCATGATATGGAATAATTAATCTACAAGGCTAATTGATAAAAATAAAATGTGTGTCTCTTTCTCTTCATGTATATGTCTTTCACCTTGGATTTTACTAGCCCTGGAGATAGGTTGTGATTCAGGAGGCCTTGTAAAGTGCCAGTAGAAGGTGACTCAAAGTGAACCCAAAGTCTTCCCTTGACACATGATTTTCTCAATGGTGTGAATCTCAGCAGTCCATCTCTGGTCAATAGATAGCCAATTAAGCCAATTCATTAATCACTTTCCAACCCCACTGGCATTTTCCCCATGTCAGAAGGGGCTGCTGCTACATAGGGAGACTACCAGATAAACTATGAGGGCATCCTGTCAGGCTTCCAGCAGCACCGGTGCTAGCACTGAAGAGTGCCTGGATGCTGGAGTCTGCTATTTTTGGCCCTGGGAAATTACATTTAAAATCCTACCTGTCCTTCAAGGGATCTCAACATTTCTTCCTGAATCCACCGCAGTAGCCATATCTAGCAGTGGCACTTTTAAGGCTGCAAAATTGCAGGCTCAGTGATAGGGCAGGAGCTGTGGAAGAGGGCTGCCATCCTCAGTTGAGCAACAGTTCTGGCAGCAGCTTCTTAATTGGCCTCTGCCAGTAAAATGCTGCTAATGTTCCTGCATCCTACATGGGCTCAAGTCCTGCGTTAGGTCGTTGTGGCATCACTGGCTACGTTTTGGAAAACTTCCAAACCTTGTGTCACGGTGATCTCTTGTGTTAAACACTTTATTTCTTTTTGTCTCGTTTGCAAATTCTGAATGCATGATTCTGAAACAATTTCCGTGTTGCCTCTCTATTTGCTGTCAAGTTTTTCACTTATTTGCTGCTTCTTTCTACAAATATAAGCTTTATCTCTGTCTCTTCCGTACATGTTCTAATATTTCTGATGTATTTTAAATTCTATTTTATCAATGGACTTTTTTACTAAAGGGTCATTTTGTTTATAAGAGTAGTCAATATGTATAATGGCATCACTTTATCAACATCGTGTATGTTGTTACTATGACCATTCCATCAAATGCTACTGATGGGCAGCACAGTTACATATAGATGCACTGTAATGTCAGGCTGCAGATGTGCAGAAACATAGCAAAATAATCAAGGTCTAAGCACTCGGAACATAACAAGAGGGAGCTGTGAGCTGATGATGAGTTATCAGCAAAACTAAAAAATGGGTATGGCACCTTAATGTATTTTGTTTCATGTTTTTTAGATTGTTGAATTTCTTCTTAGTGTATTACATTATAAATTTTATATTTAGGAGTAAAGAGTGTAATGATTGGATAGTCATAGAATCCATTGAATCCCTACAATGCAGAAGGAGGCCATTTGGTCCATCGAGTCTGTACTGACTCTCTGAAAGAGCATCTTACCCAGGCCCACCCCACCAATTTATAAACATACCAAATGCACATATACTTGATTCAAACTTTTCAAAAAGGTAGAGGGGAAAATTTGTTCACATTGCGCTTCAAGTGGTGTTCTGCAGATGTATGTCAATTCTCTAGGACCAGACAGTATGGGAGAACCTCACAGGTTTCCTCATTGATATCATTAAGAAAATCATACAGGTTGTACAGCTAAGGGCCTTTGGTGTTGCCTGCCTCAAATAATTAATGTAGTCTAGTTGTATTGCTTGAAGTGAGGTTATTCAATGGAATTTGCTGTTCTCAAATATCAACCACCACTCCTCCCACTGTAGACTGGACGTTTTGGGAACTAAGCTACACCATTGGTGATGAGGAAGCTATAACTGTTCTTAAAATGACAGCCTTAGAGTTTCCATGGTGACTCAATTGGTAAAAGCAGTACACTATGTAGATCTGAGCCAAACAGACGATTGTTTAGTGTAAAATAAAATAATAATTACAGAGAACAATTTATTTTGTGTGCCCTTCCACCTGCTCAAACATGATGGCCGAGGCCCAGACCCCCATCTCTGTTTAAATGAATTTTTTCCCCATATATGTATAATAGTATATATAATTAAGAGTGCAATTAGATTAGTAATCGTAATAAGGAACAGATTATTTATAAAATGAATTGAATATATGGATTATTTAAATTAATAAATTAAGTTAAGTTGAGCCATTTAATCATTAAAATAAATTAGTGATGTAATTAATTGCTGTATGTACTAGGCAATTTAATTAACTATTTTAATTAGCAAATTATCACAACATTGACCAAGGAACTAATTGGAATATTTTTGTATTCTCTTTTCCTCTTTGTCAAACAAGGGTAACTGTTGCTCACTGGCTTCACCCTTTGGGACAGGCCAGGTAATTGTCACTTGCAAGCAACCCCCTCAGGTAATATAAGAGCAAATTATTGTTTCCATAGTATTACATAGCTGGACTCAGCAGGAAGTCCTCTGCAGTGGTCCTATCATCTTGTCAAGTCCATGGGGAAAAAACAATTATCAGGTTACTTCAAAAATAATAAAGTTAGAGCAAGTTAAACTGGGAGATTAATATTAAACCAACATTTTCTTGCCTTCTGAAAGAAATCAAACTATTAAGATAAAATAATTTAAAAATACAATTGCAAAACCCTTTCTTTTGTATTTTAAACTGCTTGGAGTTAGCTCAGTTGATACCACGCTGAACTCTGAGTCAAGGTGTTGTGGAGTTAAACCATATCCAGGACATGCCCATCACAGATACTTCAATGCATTACAATGGAGTATTCCATTGTGTGAGATGCTATTGTTCAGATGAGATATTAAACCAAAAATGTTTATTCAGATGGGTGCAAAAGATTCTGTGACACTATTCAAAGAAAGAATGGGGAGTTCTCTTGGTATCATGGGAAATATGTCTCCCTAAAACAATACCAGAAAGGCAGATCATTACCTAAATATTCATTCGCAGGGCCGGAGCATAAAATTAATTATTCACTCGTAGGGCTGGAGTGCAGAATTATGACATTTCCCGGCTCCACGTACCTGACCCAGGAGAAAGTGCCCAGAATTTGGAGGCTGTAGGATGCTGAGGCGGGCTCTGTGTTCCAGTACTTTACTGAAGTTATTAAAAATGAAATACAACTAAATACTGCCCTCACCCCTCAAACCCCCTTACTCCCACAATTCATCACGCCCCATTGATGCCAAACTATGCCACCCACTCACCACCCCGGCCCCCTCATACCTGCCCCCCCTCTACTACCCCCATGGCTCATAAGAACATAAGAAATAGGAGCAGGAGTAGGCTATCTAGCCCCTCAAGCCTGCTCCACCATTCAATAAGATCATGGCTGATCTGATAGTGGGTTCAATTCCACTTACCCACCCGCTCCCCATAACCCTTAATTCCCTTAATGGTTAGAAATCTATCTATCTGTGACTTAAACACATTTAACAAGGTAGCCTCTACTGCTTCATTGGGCAGAGAATTCCAAAGATTCACTACCCTCTGGGAGAAGAAGTTCCTCCTCAACTCTGTTCTAAATTGACTCCTCCGTATTTTGAGGCTATGCCCCCTAGTTCTTGTTTCCATTGTAAGTGGAAACAACCTCGCTGCTTCTACCCTGTCTAGCCCCTTCATTATCTTATATGTCTCTATAAGATCTCCCCTCAACCTTCTAAACTCCAATGAGTACAGGCCCAGTCTACTCAATCTCTCCTCATAAGCTAACCCCCTCATCTCTGGAATCAACCTGATGAACCTTCTCTGTACCCCCTCCAAAGCTAATATATCCTTTCTTAAATAAGGGGACCAAAATTGTACACAGTACTCTAGGTGCGGCTCACCAGTACCCTGTACAGTTGCAGCATGACCTCCCTGCTTTTATACTCCATCCCTCTCGTGATAAAGGCCAACATTCCATTTGCTTTCTTGATTCCCTGCTGCACCTGCAAACTGAGTTTTTGTGATTCATGCGCAAGGACCCCCAGGTCCTTCTGCACAGTAGTATGTTGTAATTTTTCACCGTTTAAATAATAGTCCATTTTACTATTATTCCTTCCAAAGTGGATAACCTCACACTTACCAACATTATACTCCATCTGCCAGATCCTTGCCCACTCACTTAGCCTATCCAAATCTCTCTGCAGACTCTCTGTGTCCTCCACGCAATTTGCTTTCCCACTCATCTTTGTGCCATCCGCAAACTTTGTTACCCTACACTCGGTCCCCTCCTCCAGATCGTCTATGTATATGGTAAATAGTTGAGGCCCCAGCACCGATCCCTGCAGCACGCCACTAGTCACTGATTGCCAACCGGAAAAGCACCCATTTATTCCGACTCTCTGCTTTCTGTTAGATAGCCAATCCTCAATCCACTCTAACACTTTACCCCCAACTCCGTGTACCTTTATCTTATGCAGCAACCTTTTGTGAGGCACGTTATCGAATGCCTTCTGGAAATCTAAATACACCACATCCACCGGTTCCCCTCTGTCAACCGCACTCGTTATATCCTCAAAAAGTTCCAGTAAATTAGTCAAGCATGACTTTCCCTTCATGAATCCATGTTGCATCTGCTTGATTGAACCATTCTTTTCCAGGTGTCCTGCTATTTCTTCCTTAATGATAGATTCCAGTATTTTCCCAACTATGGATGTTAAGCTAACGGGCCTGTCTACCTCCTTTTTTAAACAGTGGCGTTACATTAGCTGTTTTCCAATCAGCTGGCACATCCCCAGAGTCCAGTGAATTTTGATAAATTACATCTAATGCATTTGCTATTTCTTCTGCCGTTTCTTTTCGTACCCTGGGATGCATTCCATCCGGACCAGGGGACTTGTCTACCTTTAGTCCCATTCGCCTACCCAGCACTACCTCTTTAGTAATAGTGACCGTTTTAAGGTCCTCACCCCCTACAGTCCCATGACCGTCAATTATTGGTAAGCTATTTGTGTCCTCCACTATGAAGACCGACACAAAAAACTTGTTTAAGACCTCGGCCATTTCCTCGTTTCCTATTATTAAATCCCCCATCTCATCTTCTCAGGGACCAACATTTACTTTAGCCACTCTTTTCCATTTTATATATTTGTAAAAACTTTTACTATCAGTTTTTATATCTTGTGCTGGTTTACTTTCATAATCTATCTTTCCTTTTTTTCCCGATGCCAAACTAGGCCTGGCATATATTCCCATGGCCTTTTATAGCCCCTGTGCCAACTTAGTGCCAACTGATGCCAACTTATGCCCCTGCCAACACCTTTTGCCCTTATTTCATCCATCCCAACTCACTTCGAGCAAACCTTAGGCAAATCTCAGGAGCCATGCTGACATAAAATAATATGTCTATTGATGATATTTAAAAATATATACTTCTGATTTTAAAAATCCAATACATTGAAAGTTCTTTAACTAATCTCTCATGAAATCAAGCATTTCACTTAAGTACTTGATCCCTTATGAAAACAAACATTTCTATCTATAACTAATTGAACACTTAACAGGCACACCACTTGTTTGTAAAATCAGTCACACCGCACAAATCCTATAATGATAACCCTCAGGCCGATGTCCTTAAACATCACATTTTTAAAAAGAGTTAAATCCCTTGACAGATTTGACAATTCCTGAGGTTTGACAGTTCCAATGAGTTTCAATAGTGCTTTGACAGCTCTTTGGCAGTTCTTTGACAGCTTAAGAGTTCTTTGACGACTTTACAGTTCTTTGAGAGCTCTTTGCCAGCATCACAGTTCTTTAACAGTGTGCACCATTATTTAACAGTTTTGTAGATCTTTGATGGCTTTGACAATTCCAATGAGATTATGTACCTTTTTTTACACACATTCAGGTCTAATTTTAAAAACTCCACCAAAAGTGTCCTGGGTCCATAGCCAAAATATAACCTCACCAGTGAAGATCGCGTTTGGTCTCCCATCAATGGGGAAGCCCCCTGGGGGGGCAGGGGCAGGCAGTACCCCTTAGGCACTTCCATCCCAGATTCCTGACAGTGCCAGCCTGGCACCCTGGCTCTGCCAGCTTGGCACCCTGGCAGTGCAAAGGGACAGGGCTTAAGGGAAGGGGTGTGGGCTAAGGGGATCAGTGGGGCCTGAAGGGGGTGTGGCCTGAAGGGGAGGCAAGGCATAGGGTACTGTGTACTCTGCATTGGGGATCTCCAGGATGATGATCAGCGGGAGGGGGGGTGGGGCGTCAGAATTGGGGTAGCAAACGCCTGGGGTGGGGGAACTCGAGGTGGCAACTGGGGGCAGCAATTAGTGGGGGGAGTGGGGGAATTGGGACGGCAATCGGTTGGGGGAATTGGGAGCAGCAATCGCCTGAGGGGAAAATCGGGGGTGACATTTGATCTGGGGAGGTTGCGATTGGAGGTGGCGATTGGGGGGGTCACGATCAGGGAGCAATTGTGAGGCCGTGTTGCAATGTTTGAGGGGTGGGGGGAATGACAGATTCCTAGGGCACTGTGTACACTTTATTCAGGGCACTGGGAGATCTTGCATGTGCAAGCGTGCTCTCGAGCAGTCAGCTTCCTGGCGTGAATGGACCCCGGCCATTCCATCTACAGGCGAGAATCACACTTTGCCTCATTTCTTTTTTGAAGTGCCATCTGATTGCGACTGGAAGCTCACCTAATGTGCACGATTCTCTCCTTTTTTCACGCTCATTCGGCCTTTTGAATTTTTTTGGCAGGATTGCCTCCATAAGATCCCGAGGGACTTGATATAGTGGATTTTCTTTTAATTCGTTCGTGGGACATGGGCGTCGCTGTCTGGCCAGCATTTATTGCCCATCCCTAGTTGCCTGAAGGCAGTTGAGAGTCAACCACATTGCTGCCGCTCTGGAGTCACATGCAGGCCAGACCAGATAAGGAGGGGAGATTTCCTTCCCTAAAGGACATCAGTGAACCAGATGAGTTTTTCCAACAATCGGCAATGGTTTCATGGTCATCCTTAATTCCAGATTTTTTTTAATTGAATTCAAATTCCACTATCTGCCATGCTGGGATTCGAACCGGCTTGGCTAATGATACCTGTGAGGAATGACTGAATCAGGGAAAGGTACAACTAGAGTCACATGAGCGCAAGTTGGTCATTGAGGAAACCTTTGGATTGATGAAGGTGGAATTCAGATGCCTGGACAGATCTGGGACAATCCTCCAGAGAAAGGATATCCAGAATGGCAAAGGTCTGCTCTGCCTTGCTCATTATAGCACTGTAGAGAGGACTGAAGCAGAACGGGGAGGAAGGTAATGATGGCTCTGCATCCTCAAGGGAGGAGAGGTGGAAGAGAACAAAGCATGAGAAAGAACAGGATGATGAGGCCAGGCTGCCTGTAGCCGCTCAACTAGCTGCCAGAGAAATCCACAACAAACTGATACAGGCATGATGCAGGTAACCTGAATGGGTGAAGTTATATGACACCAATGCTGAACCCACTGCATGCCACACTGTACAACCACCACCACCACCACACCACGCGCCCCCCCCCCCCCCCCCCCCCCGCCCCCGCTACACCACCACCAACCTCCCAACCGACATAAATAATTCCCACAATCAATAATCTCTCCATTTCATTCACACTCTTTGGCCGCACTCGGGTCGTACTGTTCGCAAAGCCGAAGGCCATTTGGCAGAGGAGAGTAACAATGGAGATGACTGGACAATGGAGACTTGAAATAAAGTTTGTAGCTCATTAACATTTTCAGTACATTTTAATGCACTCAAGTGAATCATCTTCCTACTTCTACATAGTGCTACCCTTGTAGCTTCAGCAGAACTAAGAGCAGGCTGCTTGCTGTCCCTTGCTCAGACAGCTGAGATGCTTGTAGAGGATGTGCTATGGGTTTTATGGCCCATGTACCTGTGCAGGTTCAGACTTGATCATCAGCATCAGGGATCAGTATGTGAGGCTCTGACTGGGGGAGTTGGGGAGGTATCTTCACTCTCATAGCCCGCCCACATTTTGCTGCTGCAAAGAAGTTGGACACTACTTTGCTGCACTTCAGCAAGTCACTGAATGGCTAAAACGAGGCTTTCCTGCATTCTATTATTTGGCTGACTCAAGTTGGAAGGGGTAGGATGGAGGAAGAGTTCTTAGAATGCTGTCGGGATAGTTACCTTGAACAGTATGTTACAGAACCGACAAGGGAACGAGTTATCTTAGATCTGGTAATGTGTAACGAGGTAGGTAGAATTAAGGATGTTCTTGTGAAGGACCCTCTTGGGTCAAGTGATCACAATATGGTCGAATTTCTGATACAAATGGAAGAGGAGAAAGTAGGGTCCCATACCACTGTCCTCTGTTTGAACAGAGGGAAGTACGATAGGATGAGGGCTGAATTGGCTAAGGTGGACTGGGAGAGCAGACTGGTAGGTAGGACAGCTGAGGAACAGTGGAGGATTTTTAAGGAGATCCTTTTCAGTACTCAGCAACAATATATTCCAGTGATAAAGAAGGGCTGTAAGAAAAGGGATAACCAGCCGTGGATAACGAAGGAAATTAAGGAGAGTATTAAATTAAAGTGACCAAAAATAGTGGAGAATCGGAAGATTGGGAAAACTTTAAGAAACAACAAAGAACGACTAAGAAAGCGATAAAGAAAGGAAAGATAGGTTATTAAGCTAGGCTAGCTCTAAATATAAAAAATGATAGTTAAAGCTATTACAAATATATAAAAAGGAATAGAGTGGCAAGAGTGAATGTTGGACCCTTGGAGGACGAGAGGGGGGATTTAATAGTGAGAAATGAGGAAATGGCTGAAACTTTAAATAAGTTTTTTGTGTCGGTCTTCACGGTGGAAGACACAAATAGTTTACCGAATATTGACGATAGAGGGTTGGTAGGAGGAGAGGTACTCGATACAATTAATGTTACCAGGGAGGCAGTGCTTGGTAGACTAACGGGACTGAAGGCGGACAAGTCCCCAGGCCCGGATGGAATGCATCCCAGGGTACTGAAAGAAATGTCAGAGGTAATAGCGGATGCATTAGTGGTTATTTATCAAAATTCGTTGGATTCTGGGGTAGTGCCGGCGGATTGGAAAACGGCTAATGTTACACCGCTGTTTAAAAAAGGAAATAGACAAAAGGCGGGTAACTACAGGCCAGTTAGCTTAACATCTGTAGTTGGGAAAATGCTGGAATCCATCATTAAAGAAGAAATAGCAGGCCATCTGGATAAGAATGGTTCGATTAAGCAGACGCAGCATGGATTCATGAGGGGAAAGTCGTGCTTGACGAACTTGTTGGATTTTTATGAAGATGTGACTAGTGGGGTTGACGGAGGGGAACCGGTGGATGCGGTGTTTTTGGATTTCCAAAAGGCGTTTGATAAGGTGCCTCACAAAAGGTTGCTGAAGAAGATTGGGTCACACGGATTTGGGGGTAGGGTGTTAGCGTGGATTGGGGATTGGCTATCCGACAGGAAGCAGAGAGTCGGAATAAATGGGTGCTTTTCTGATTGGCAGATGGTAACTAGTGGCGTGCCGCAGGGATTGGTACTGGGGCCTCAACTATTTACCATTTATATAGACGATCTGGAGGAGGGGACTGAGTGTAGGGTAACAAAGTTTGCAGACGACACAAAGATAAGTGGAAAAGTGAATCGTGTGGAGGGCGTAGAAGGTCTGCAGAGAGATTTGGACAGGCTGAGTGAGTGGGCGAGGATCTGGCAGATGGAGTATAACGTTAACAAATGCGAGGTTATTCACTTTGGAAGAAATAATAGCAAATTGGATTATTATCTAAATGGAAAGAAATTACAACATGCTGCTGTGCAGAGGGACCTGGGGATCCTTGTGCATGAGACGCAAAAACCCAGTCTGCAGGTGCAACAGGTGATCAAGAAGGCAAATGGGATGTTGGCCTATATCGCAAGGGGGATAGAATATAAAAGCAGAGATGTCTTGCTGCAGCTGTACAGGGCATTGGTGAGGCCGCAGCTGGAATACTGTGTGCAGTATTGGTCCCCTTATTTGCGGAAGGATATATTGGCCTTGGAGGGAGTGCAGAGAAGGTTCACCAGGTTGGTACCAGAGATGAGGGGTGTTGATTATGAGGAGAGACTGAGCAGATTGGGTTTGTACTCATTGGAATTTAGAAGGCTGAGGGGGGATCTTATAGAGACCTATAAGATAATGAAGGGGCTGGATAGGGTAGAGGTGGAGAGATTCTTTCCACTTAGAAAGGAAACTAGAACTAGAGGGCACAGCCTCAAAATAAAGAGGGGTCAGTTTAGAACAGGGTTGAGGAGGAACTTCTTCTCTCAGAGGGTGGTGAATCTCTGGAATTCTCTGCCCACTGAAGTGGTGGAGGCTACCTCGTTGAATATGTTTAAATCATGGATAGATGGATTCCTGATCGGTAAGGGAATTAGGGGTTATAGGGATCAGGCGGGTAAGTGGAACTGATCCACTTCAGATCAGCCATGATCTTATTGAATGGTGGGGCAGGCTTGAGGGGCTAGATGGCCTACTCCTGCTCCTATTTTTTATGTTCTTATGTTCTATTGAATATAGAAGACTGAGTATGCAATGCATTGGTGAGGGCAAGCATGCATGGTTACCTGCTTCATTGAAGCTCCATGCAGGCAGCTATTATTCCCATGGAAGTTGACATTAGTACAAAGGTGTGTGGCATCATGGCACATGCTAAAGATGGACTCCATCGCTCTCCAATGGTGCATTCTGCCTCTGGAAATGTTGACAATACCTCATTTGAGAATATAAATGCTAAGCCAAGGGTTAGCGTTTATATCCAGTTGAGCAGAGCTTGGAATATCCTGTTCCTTTCAACCAAATTGCAATCCCTGCTTCAGTATTTGCTGCTGCTCATCTGTGGCTCACTATGTGACAACTTAGCCACTGCTTAGAAGACTCCATCAAGTTGTACATATCGGCACTGGTGAAGAATGTGCATGATTTGTATGATGGTGCTTCCTCAGATTACACAACATCCTCTGAAAACTCTTTGACTTCCTCCACCACACACACCTTCATATTTGAAGGACCTGAGGAAATGAAGGACATAATTTAAAAATCACATGGGGAAAGGGTTCAAGGGCACTATTTTGGAGATGCTCATATTTCAGTTAGGGATGACAGCAAATCAATATGAGTGATTATCATTTGCCACATAATCCTGTCATCAGGGAATGGATTTTCCTTCTGGGGTTGAGGCACTAACATCAGAACCATATCCAGGTGCTGACCTGGCCAGCAATAGTCATTCAACATGATTTTCAAAGAAATGCCCAGAGAGTGGCTCCTGACACTGGAGGACCAAGGTGACACAGTGGTTAGCACTGCTGCCTCACAGCACCAGGGACCCAGGTTCCATTCCCAGCTTGGGCCACTGTCTGTGCGGAGTCTATACATTCTCCTCGTGTCTGCATAGGTTTCCTCTGGGTACTCCGGTTTCCTCCCACAGTACGCTCATTAGCTGCATTGGCCATGCTAAATTCTCCCTCAGTGTACCCGAACAGGCGCCAGACTGTGGCAACTAGGGGATTTTCTCAGTAACTTCATGGCAGTGTTAATGTAAGCTGACTTGTGACACGAATAAATAAACATAAAAATCTAGCAATAAAGGGACTGCGGTCTGCCAGTGCAGTAAGGGAGAAAGAGGGTGCCAAAAGATGGAGGTGCCCTCTTAGTATGTTCATTATTTTGTTCAAAAAGAAATGGTCACAGCTGCCAGATCACATTATGTAGGGAGACCCGCTACAGGCAGTGTGAGGCTACTGCTGTGGTTGTGTAGGTATTGCAGCTGAGACAGGGTGGCAAATTGATCCTGGAATGCCGACTTCTGCTTGCTTCTTCTTATTGATCTTAAATTACCTTTTTAATAATGTTAACAAGCCTGGTGGGTAGCTGTCATCCATCCTAAACAGCCTCCTTTAAAAATGGCCCAGAAGCAAACCAGTGTGCCAACCAGCTCTGGGAAATTCTGGGCTTGCCTGCCTTGTTTCCCTCCTTCTGGTCAAATGGCTAGCAATCACGAGAACATTGTGACAAATGTGTCTACAGACTGGTACCAGACCTGAAAATATGGGTGGGACTTTACGGCCTCGCTTGTCCCAAAATCATAAATGCCACCTGAGGTCAACGGACCTTTTCATTGTCCGCCCCTCGCCCGCTCCAGTTCCCATGGCGAGGTGGGGGGTAAAATTCTGACCTATGTCTTCAGGGTCAAGAGAGAACACTGACCAAGAGAGAAAAATAAACAAAGTTGTTACAGGTAGCCACAGATTTTTTAAATTCATGTACTAAGGTTCAGCCTCCTTGACAGGCACCACTCATGGCCAACATGAACATTATGGGCCAAATGTTCTCTTTCTGTGCTGTAAGGACTCAAATAGCTCTATGGCTCGGATACCTCAATGGGCAAATTGTTTTTCTATAAAGAAAGAAGTAGCTTGCATTGATTTACAGATCTATGACCTTTGCATAACCCAAAACAATTTGCAGGCAATGAAGTACTATTGGAACATGGTCACTGTAGCAATTTATATTAAAATTTCAACTTTTATGACATATCAATAATTCAATTGCTCTTCTAAATTAATTTAATTTTTAAGACTGAGTTTCCAGCACATATACCTTTCTGCAAAATAATGAAATAATTATTAATGAAAGCATTGTTAATTTCCAGGCCACGCTTAGATACTTCACCTGATATGCGGTATTCCATGGGCTCGTTGATAGATAGCCAATCTGACCATTATAGGTCTTCCAAGGTGCTAAGGAGATCACAGAAAGGGCGTTCAGTAGGCCACAGAGAAGAACCAAAGGTTTGTTCCTCAGATTTGA